>NW_026973790.1:97500-112500 GCF_035594125.1 Scylla paramamosain | reverse complement strand
AACTTTCTTCAGTGGTTCTTTATTTCTCGTTTTTTTTTTGCGGGGAAGGTTTTTTTTTTTTTTTTTCTGTGTGTGTGTGTGTGTGTGTGTGTGTGTGTGTGTGTGTGTGTGTGTGTGTGTGTGTGTGTGTGTGTGTTACATGCATGAACGCTGTGCCAATAACCAGTGGAAGGGTCAAGTCTGTAGTCTCAGTCCTGTGCACTTAGTAAATCTGATAAACAAACAAAGCATCATGTGGTGTTTGTATCCCGCCACACCAGTCCGGGGCTCGTGAGAAGGCTCCGTAACCCTGAGCAGAGGCCAGATAATTACTGGAGCCACGCGCGGGAACTCGGGTTTGTGCGGGGCGGCAGGTGTGGCGGGGTGCGGCAGGCGCGGCGAGGCGATGTAAGCTAGGTAAGGAAGGTAGGAAAGGAGAGCGGGCTGGAGAAGCAGGCGAGGTGTGCAAGGCAGGCGGATGTGCAAGGCGAGGCGGCTGGAGCGAGGCGGGCGCACAGGATATATCGAGAATAGAGCGCAAAATATGTTGTGGCAAATATTTACGCGTGTGTGTGGAAATATTCATCAGAAAAGTGTGCCATCAGTGCCGCGGCGGGTGGTGGCGCTGCCCGTTCTTGCGGCATTTTTGCTCCAGTCATTATAAGGCTTGTGTTTAGGTGGTGAAAAACTGTATGCGATGCTCAGCGGTGCGTGCAGGAATGGAGAGCTTGGGGTAATGTTGTCTGTCGTGTGTCTGTCTCGCAAACACACACACACACACACACACACACACACACACACACACACACACACACACACACACACACACACACACACAGTTAAAGCAGTTAAAGGGTTAAAACAAAGAAAGCGATAAGAGCATAAACAACAAGTATTTTAGAAACGATGTTTTAGTTTTTATTTATTTTATTTTATTTGATGGCCAGAATAATTACGCTGAGATTAAATATTTTATCTCTTTACGTTAGGTTTAAAGATTTCGCCTGTTAATATAAGAGAAAATTCTATCTGTTGCGTTCTTTTTCCTTTGATTATTACTATTTTTAATGCTGGACTGGTACTGGGTCGAGGGCATAAAAAATACGACGAAAAAAAAAAATAATAAATAAAAGCCCCACTCTAGATGCCAGTCCTAAAAGAGAATACCCAAAAAGAACATTCGAAATTACAAGAAGTGCCACGAGATTTAATGAAAGGCTCCTGCTACCTTCACTCTTACGCGTCACACACGTCACACACACCACCTTCACCTGTATAATATAATGATAATAATGTGCATATAAATTAATAAAAAAAAGAACCCGGAAACTTTAGATGTAAGAGATGAAACCTTCCTGTCCTTGAAAACTCTGGATAAGATAAATAAAGACAGACAGACAAAAATAATCCACGTGTTACCTGTAGATCTAAAAAAGAAAAAGGAGTAGAAAAATTAACGTATAACAATGAAATATTCCACACGTTACCTTTAAGACGCAAAAATCCTCCCCATGACCTCCATGGGATACTGACAAAAAAAGTCTTACGTGTTATTCTTTTAATTAGTACTGCTAGTTATTTTTTTTATTTGGTATATGAAGTCCACGTGTTGCCTCTGGATATGAAAAGGTCAGCGTGCTATCTTAAGATGAAAAAGAAAGGAAAATTAGTAAAAATTGTGACCTTCAGATAAAAAAAAAGATTGATCATGTTACCTTTAGATTAAAACGAAAAAAAAAATCAAATAATAAAGAAAAAGGAAATCTACATACCGTTAGACTGAAGAAGAAAATTGTGTTGTCTCTATATGAAACCCCATCTGTATTCAGTCAGCTTTACCTTGATATTCATAGCGTTATTATTGTTATTTGTCGTTTTTTCGTGTCTTTAAACATTGTAGGTTAATGGTTTAGAGAGAGAGAGAGAGAGAGAGAGAGAGAGTGTGTAGATAATGAACAATAATTAAGAGAGGAAACAGGAAAGGACTGGTAAGATATAAAAAAAAAAAAGATAAATCAATCTGCCAGTCAGTAATTCAGCTAGTCAGTCAGTCAGTCAGTCAGGACCAGTTTGACATAGTACCTGGTCGACAGCAACGCAGACACACCCATCAGTCAGTCAGTCAGTCAGTTAGTCAGTCAGGTACTCAGCTTATAAAAGAAAGATAATAATAATAATAATAATAATAATAATAATAATAATAATAATAATAATAATAATAATAATATGAAAGAAAAAAAAAAACTTAAATATTACGAGTTGTATTGAATAATTGAGCGACTTACAGATGAATATTTTAGTGGCGATATATTGGCGGTGCGATGGAGTGCTGTGAACCAAGTCAATCAAGTGTTAAATGTCCTGACGTACATACACTTACTGGCGTGTTTGAACCCGTCACTACTCCCCCGTGATGACTCGCGCAGGGTGGCAATGGAAGGCTGCCTGAAACAAATAATTAATTGAAATACGAAAGAGTGCAAGATTTATCTGCCCGGCTTATTGGATTTACATGTGGGAGGAGGAGGAGGAGGAGGAGGAGATGGGAGGGAGGGATAGGTTGAGAAAGAAGAGGAGGAGGTGAGTGATAGTAGAAGAACGAGAAGAGAAGGAGGAAGAGGAGGAGGAGAGGGATAGGTAGAAGGAAAGGAGCAGAGGGAGAGATAGTGGAGGAGAGAGAAAGATAGGTGGAGGAAAGAGAGATGAAAGGATATACAGGTGAATATCCAATGAAAAACGAAACCAAATGAAAAGGAGGAAGAGGAAGGAGGAGGAGTAGGAGAGGGAAGGATAGGTGGAGAAAGATGAGGAAGAGAAGGAATATACTAATGAATATTCCACCACCACCACCACCACCACCACCACTCCACTACTACCACTACTACTACATATAAGCTATCAGTTTCTGTGGGAGACAAAATTAAAGTGTTGTCACCTGATATTTGGCCTCAAGGCGTTTGTGTTGAAAAGTGGAGAAATAGGAATTAATGTTTTTGTACAATTTCATGAAAATGGAAGACAGTAGAAATTTAACGTGTGTTTCATATAATTGTGAATATGCAGATGATTTAAGGGCACCGTTCCTAAGTGAGCTTTATAATCAAAGTGATTTTTTTTTAATCCAGGAGCATGGTTTGTTTATGAGTCAGCTTGATTGGTTTTATGGAGTGGGTGAGGGTGTGAATGTGCACGGGGTCAGCGCCATGGAGGAGGGTCGGCTGGTGCGGGGTAGGCCGCACGGCGGAGCAGCCATCCTGTGGCGTGACTCCAAGCGGTTTCGTGTCACTCCTGTACCTTATGAATCCAAACGATTGTGTGCTGTTCGAGTTCATTTACCAGAACAAACGGGTTTGGTGATATGTGTATATATGCCCTGTGATGATCAAAGAAGTGACCAAAATGTGAATGAATATGTAAATATACTGAGTGATATAGCAGTTCTTAGTCTTAGTAATGATATAGATTTTATATTAGTAGGTGGTGATTTTAATACTGATTTTAGCCGTGTTACGCCCCAGACACGGGCCTTTGTTAAATTTATCGATGAGTACAGGTTTTATTGTTGTGATAATGATGCCTTATCCACAGTTGCTTATACTTATTGCAGTAAAGGAAATAATTTTAAATCCCTGATAGATCATTTTTTGATATCAGACAATATATCTAACTTCCTTCAGACTTATACTACTATTGATTCTGTAAACAATCCATCAGACCATATAGCTATAAAGTGTGTTTTAGATGTTACTATTTCTTATAATGTGGAAAATATTGAGCATGAGACCTTCGAGCGCATATGTTGGCATAAGGCAAATACTGAGGATATATTAAGGTATAAAGAGTTAGTCACTGGATATCTGTTAAATGTTCCCCTACCGGAAGATATGTTAATGTGTAGAAATAATATGTGCACCCAGCATGAAATGGAAATAGCAGCATTTTATGATCATATCACCAATGCACTTATAAAGGCAAGTAAAGAGTGTATACCAAGGACAAATTGTGGGAGAGTTAAGAAAATTGTGCCAGGCTGGAATGATTGTGTTGAGGGTTATTTTCGCACTGCTTTGTTTTGGCACAGGTTATGGGTAGACAGTGAACGACCTCAGCAAGGTCTCATTGCCGAAATACGCCGTACAACACGTAAATGTTATCACCAAGCACGCAAGATGGTTATAAAGCAAGAAGAGTTAATAACTACAGAGAAATTAGCTGAGAGTTTGCAGGCTAGTGCTTCTGGTAGACAGTTTTGGAGATCTGTAAGAAACAAGGGAAAACAGAAGAAAAAAACGCCTAAGGCAGTTGATGGAAAACATTGTCCTAAAGATATAGCTGATTTATTTAAAGGAAAGTTTGAAGAGCTTTACAACAGTACCTCATACGATACAAATGAGATGGATAGCTTAAAATCTGCCATCAACAGTGTAATTTCTTGTCAGAAAAATAGTAATGAAAGTATACTCTTGATTACGCCTGATGAGGTGCGTCAAGCACTGCGGAGAGTGAGGCCTGGAAAGGGAGAAGGTGAGGGTGACCTGATGTCTGACCATCTCATACATGCTGGTGATGTGTTATACGGACACTTGTCTGTACTGTTTTCAGCCATGTTGAGGCACGGTTTCTCTCCCCACAGCATGATGAAAGGGGTTATGATACCGCTTCCTAAAGGTCGTTGGGCAAATCTTAATACCAGTGAAAATTACAGAGCGATTACTCTTAGTAGTTTGATGAGTAAAATACTGGATAATATTGTATTGATGAGAGAAAGGGATAAACTATTGACCAATGATTTGCAGTTTGGGTTCAAAGAAGGAACATCCTCTACTATGTGTACAGCAATGGTGAGAGAAACTGTGTCTTATTATGTATCTAAAGGTACAACTGTTTATGGGTTTACTTTAGATGCAAGCAAGGCTTTCGACAGAGTTAATAATTGCAAATTATTTGATATTCTATTGAAACGTAATGTATGTCCTCTTATATGTAGATTATTGTTAAACATGTACGTAAATCAAAAACTAAGCGTAAGATGGAATGACTTACTGTCTAGTACATTTGAAGTGAGTAATGGAGTCAAACAAGGTGGTGTGATCTCTCCTATACTGTATTGTGTTTATGTAGACGGGTTACTCACGGAATTGCGAGACTCTGGCGTTGGCTGCTACATGGGTGGCACCTATGCAGGAGCCTTCGGGTTTGCTGATGACCTAAAAGGTCTAGCACCAAGTGTTTTTGCTCTCAAGAAGATGATAAGCATCTGTGTAGATTATGCATCGAGATATGACATTGTGTATAACGAAAAGAAAAGCAAATTAATAGTTTTCCACGGTAATAAAAGAAGTAATATAATTCCTAATGTAGAAATTAATGGTAAAACTATTGATATTATGGAGGAAATTGTACACCTGGGAAATGTTTTAGGAAGAAATATTTTTAAATGTGATACTTCTAAATGTGTGACTGATTTTTATCGACAATGTAATTCATTTTTATCCCGTTTTAAGGGTGGACTGTCACATGTAAGAAATACTTTGTTTTTTAAATATTGTTCTAGTTTTTATGGTAGTCAACTTTTAAATGTGTGTGATGGTAGCATGGAAGCGGTGTACCGAGCGTGGAGGGTTGCAGTGCGTCGAGTGTGGAAGCTGCCCTGGACCACACACTGTAGTCTGCTTCCTCACATTGCTAATGTTATGCCCCCAGAAATGTGGTTCGCAAAACGGGAGATTGCTTTTATAAACCAAATATTAACATCAGACAATATGGTTATAAGAACAATAGGAAGAATGGGGGTTTATGGAAGACATTCAATAATGGGCAGTAATGTAAGATATCTTTCATACAAATTTAATATGAATATTGGAGACATCAATAAGGTTTGGACGCAGCTGCAGTGTGACCAGTACGAACTTGCACGGACTGGTGCACAAATTCGTGAATTGTGTTTGATGAGGGATAGATGTGATACCACAATCTTAGATGTAAGGGAAACTAAGATGTTGATTGATGCTTTGTGCACCGAGTGACGTCGGATTCAGTATGATATTGTCTAATTTAGTATAAATTTATGTCTTTTTTTTTAATAATTAAATGAAATGTTTTTCTTTCTTTTAGTTTTAGTATGTATTTTAGTTTGTGTACACATCTTGTGTGAATAAAGAATATTGAATTGAATTGAACTACTACTACTACTACTACTACTACTACTACTACTACTACTACTATCACCACCACCACCATCAGCTCATCTGCAGCATTAAAAAGAAAAAAAATCATAAAAGCATTTCGGAAAACTCAATTAAATTTTGTTGCCATGACGCTTAATATCTTAGATGCGGACTGGAGCAGGAGGAGGAGGAGGAGGAGGAGGAGGAGGAGGAGGAGGAAGAAGAAAAGAACTTGTGTTTCTTTTCTTTATTTTTTTCTGATTTTTCATTCCACATTACCTCCTCCTCCTCCTCCTCCTCCTCCTCCTCCTCCTCCCGCTCCTCAAAATTCCCTTTGTTTCTTCTCTCTTCCCATCTGCGCGCACTTCTCTTCCTCCTCCTCTTCTTTCTTTTCCTTCCTCATTTTCTTCCTCTGAATTCCCTTTGTTTCTTTTTTTTTTTTCTTTTCTGCTGGCACCTTTCTATCTCCTCCTCCTCCTCCTCCTCCTCCTCCTCCTCCTCCTCCTCCTCCTCCTCCTCCTCCTCCTGCAGCTAAGGCCAGCCTCCAGGAATCCATAATTTGGTCTGAGCAGTCCTAATTAAAGGTACGGCAAGTTTAAGGAACGACGCCACGCTTTGTAAATAATCATAATTACTTTTCTTCTTCTTCCGTTTGCCTTCTGCTGTCTTTGTCTGTCTGTCTGTCTGTCTGTCTGTCTGTCTGTCTGTCTGGATGGATGGATGGATGGATGGATGGATGGATGGCTTGATGGATGGTTGAATGAGTGGATGAATGGATGGGTGGATAGCTGTTTGCCTCTCTCTCTCTCTCTCTCTCTCTCTCTCTCTCTCTCTCTCTCTCTCTCTCTCTCTCTCTCTCTCTCTCTCTCTCTCTCTCTCTCTCTCTCTCTCTCTCTCTCTCTCTCTCTCTCTTTCAGGGGATGAGTGATTTATCAAAAGTTTGGAAATAGTGAGGCAAATATTTAGGCAAACCGTGACAATTGAGCATGTTTGTCCATCACTAGTGTCAAACGTGGTGCTGTTTTGCTTTCCACTTCCTCGCCCCAAGTCAGCTTTCAGTGCAATGGCTGAGTGATTTATGAAGGGTGTTGGGCAATAATGGGGGTAGTATTTACACAGAAGCAAGACTAGTCGGGAATAAATTCACTTCATAACATGTATTTTTTTCCTTTCACCTCCGCTTCCCGACTTGCATGTGTTAGCAAGAGATAATATTAATTCCACGGTAAGAGTGGAGTGAGAACATAACATCTCGCTGCTAATATGAAGGGTTATATTTATGGAGTTGTATTCTGTGCGTTGTCAGTTCTTGCCCGCCCTCGCCCGACACATCAGCTTTCAGTGTAATGCGTGAACGATGCATTAGTGCTGGGAAACAATAATGCGCGGTGGTGCAGCACAAACGAAGAGCAACACCAGATGTATTAGGAATCATTTCGAAACCCCCGCCTCAGTCCAGGTCAAAAATTTCGCTCACTCCGTTTTCTCTTATATTTACGTATTTGCTGCCGAGTGAATGGAAAAAAAAATTGCATTTCGGCCGCCAAAGTCTTCGGGAAATTAATGGAATTCAGTGAGGAAAGCAATTATGGAAGTTTCCAAAATATTTTCTTCCGACACTTGGCACCGCTGAAATGTCCCGGTGGCCTTAATTATTGGGGCTTCGGGCGCTGGGTGGCTTGGCGCGGCGTTTCTGTGCCTTGCGCGGCGTCGAATTGCTTTGCGTGGCGTTTCGTTGCCTTTTGTTGTCTCGTGTTGTGTTGCTTTTCGTGAGTTGAGTTGAGTTACGTTTTCTTTTCTTGCCCTGAGTTGCATTGCGATGAATTGCGTTTCCTTGTGTTGCCTTGTGATGCTTTGGTTTGCGATGTCTTGTATTATCTTGTGTTCTTCGTGTTGCCTTGCGTTGCCTGTGTCGCCTTGTGCTGTGTTGCGTTGCTTTACGTGACTTTGTGTTGTATTATTTGTGTTATAGTTTTGTTTTGTGTTGCGCGACTTTGCGTTTCGTGGCGTTGTTTTGTGTTATCCAGTGTTGCGTTCCCTTGCGTTTTGTTGTCTTGTGTCACCTTATGTTCCATTGCGTTGTGTTGCGTTTTGCGTGGCGGTGCCTTGGTATGTTTTGCGTTTCAAAGCGTAGCGTTGTGTTGCCTGTGTGGCTTGCTAATCTCAACACGGGCGGCGGAGTGTTCTGTGGGGCGGCGCCGCGCACTGAGAGGATTACTGCCGCCACGAACATTATGCCGGTGCTGGTGGTGGTGGTGGTGCTGTTGCTGACGCCAAGGGTAATAGAGTGATGTTTCATTGATGTGTGTAATCTCTCTCTCTCTCTCTCTCTCTCTCTCTCTCTCTCTCTCTCTCTCTCTCTCTCTCTCTCTCTCTCTCTCTCTCTCCTCGTATCAAGGTTACTCGGTCTTATCAATTTCTCGCTAAATTCTGCAACATTTCTGTATTTTTTCCTTTTCTTTTAACTTTCCTGCCTTGGAGAGAGAAAAATTTAGGCCACCTCCAAAATTCAATTGATTTCTGCCCGCTTCCTCTCTTCCTATTTCTTTTTCTTTATTTTCTTTTTAATGGAGCGGAAATAAGGGAAATAAGTGGTTTTGCCCTAAATTGTTTTCGTTTTTGCTTTTGTTGTTGGTGGTGGTGATGGAGGTGGTGGTGGTGGTGGTGGTGGTGGAGGATGAGAAATAGGAGGTGGTGGTGGTGGTGGTTGTGATGGTGAGGGTGATAGTTGATTTTAGGGACTCGAAAAAAAAAATAAATAAAAAATAAATAAATAAAAACCCACACTAAGCAAAAAAATAAAATAATTCTGTAGTATCTTTCTTTTTCGGAAACGGGAAGAAATATAAATGAATAAAAACTGTCCTTGTCTGGTTTCGTTTTAATAATAACCATATATATATTTTTTTCTTGGCGCATCGAATTGAAAAGAGGATTAGAAAAATTTTATCCCACCAATGAACAGTATTAATTCTTGTACGTTCCTCCCCTTAAATAAAATAAATAATGACAATGATACTACTGCTACTGCTACTACTACTACTACTACTACTACTACTACTACTACTACTACTACTAATAATAATAATAATAATAATAATAATAATAATAACAAATAGATAGATAAGAACATAAGAACATAAGGGAAGCTGCAGGAGGCCATCAGACCTACACTGGTAGTCACTGCATCAAACACATCTATTTCCACCTTCTAATCCTCTTTTGAAAATTAGAGGGGAAAAAAAAAATGAAAACGAAGAGTAAGAAAAAATATAGTGCACATAAATTAATAAAATAAGAAAAGTGTAATTAATTGTGATGATTAAATAAAAAAAAAATCATAAGAGGAAAACATTGTAGCAAAAATTTGAAAGGAATTAAACATTTTCAATAGAAAATAATAATGATAATAATAATAATAATAATAATAATAATAATAATAATAATAATAATAATAATAATAATATACACTTCCGTAGTGCAAAAATGTTAGAAAATAAATAGATAGACAAACAAAAATAGTAGGTGAAACAATGTCTAAGATCCCCATTGAGAGAGAGAGAGAGAGAGAGAGAGAGAGAGAGAGAGAGAGAGAGAGAGAGAGAGAGAGAGAGAGAGAACTCTTGCTTAAGAAAAAAAAAAAAAAAACACATGACCTGAATAAGCTGGGAGGGAAAATGAAGGCCAAGGTGGAAGGGTTGCGGTGAGAGGGGAGGCAGAAAGGCAGGAAGGCAGGAAGGAAGTTTGCAGGAGTATCGTCCGTGAGAGCAGTGATAAGACGGAAAAAATATTGCCAGAGAGGTGCGAGGGATTGCAGACAGAGGCAGTGGGAAGGTTGATTACTTGAACAGCGGAAGGAGAGTGAGGGAGGACTGAGAGAAATGGAGAGATGGACTTGTAGGCAGAAGAATGAGAGTACCGGAAGATTGGGTTTAAAGGGTGTTCTGTTTTGATTTGTAGTGTTTTGCGTTTTGAGTAATTGTAGGAAAACATTCTACGACGCATTCATCCATTTGTTATATGTTATTGCAACAGAGTTTGTTTATCACATCCTGTTTTAACCAATTTCATAAAGTGCATTTGATTTACAGTAATTGTGTTTTGTTTTTTTAGTATTTTATATTGTCAGCAATTCCAAGAGAGCAAATCAGAACGTATTTATCCATGTTTTGTATACGTAGAATTGCAGGAAAGTGTTATTTTTATTTATTTTCTATTGTTTTATTTTATTTTATTTATGTATTTATCTTTAGCGGGTTCAGAAAGCGTTACCATATGATCTCGATATTGCGACGCTAATGGACCAGTGAGTCGGTTCATTATAGAAAAAACAAAACACTCAAATCGTACAACTTTAGAAGAGGAGACAGTTACAGTAGAACGATAGTGATATGATTGAATAATTGACGAAAAAATCTGCTGTCTATCATTAATTCAGTCATTAATGTCTTTTTTATTTTTGCTTTGAATAATTTTCCTTATACAAATACTAAATAAAAAATAATATAACTTTTAGGAGAGAAAGCAGACGGAACAGTAGAACAGAAATGCAGCTGAAATTAACGAAAACAGGTGTCGTACATCATTAATTCAGGTATCAGTGTAAACTTCTTTCATCCTTTGAGCAAATTATTCCTATACAGATACTAAAGAAAAATTAATAATGGAATTTTTTAAACAGAAGCACGGTTGAATAATTAACGAAATAGCTGCTATCATTAATTCAACCACCTCTATTTCTGTTATTCTTTGAGCTCATTCCTTCCTATATAGATACTAAAGAAAGTACAAGTTTAGCGGTGAAGACAAACAATGCAGAACAGAAGTGACATTGAATAATTAACGAGAACATCTGTCGTGTATTGATTCAGTCTGTGTGTGTTTCTCTTATTCTTTGAGCTATATTTGCCATACAGATAACAAACACAAAGTAATACAACTTTTAGAAGGGAAGACAGACAAATTGGCACGCAAGTGAAGTTGAATAATTCACTAAAAGATCCGCAGTTTGTCATTAATTCAGCCTTCACTGTGTATTGCCTTTATTCTTCAAGTAAATTTGTTCCCTATATATATATTAAATAAAAACATAACCTTTAGTAGGTGGGACACAGGAAAGATAAATGACGGAAAACAACAGCCATCTATCATTAACTTAGCCATCATTTACCACTACCTCTACCCTATAATCTAACTTTACCTATACAAACACCCAAGAAAACACAGTCCAACTTTAGGATGTGACACTGACAAAGAACAGAAGTCAAGTTGAATAATTAAAGAAAACAACACCCGTCTATCATTGACTCGAGCATCAGCATGAATTTCTCCTATTCTAACCTAATTTTCCTATGCAGAAACTAAAGGAAAAACACACAACTTTAGGAGGTAAGACAGACGGACAGTGCTGTGGGGTAACTGACGCTAACAACTGGCCTCTACCTGCCGTCAGTGTGTCAGTCAGCCAACACTTGAGACACGAGTGAGGGGACAGAGGAAGGTAATGACACACCGAAGCTCCTGCGTGTTGCTGGACAAGGAGGAAGTGTTGAAATGCTGATGACTCAATGAACTTTTTAGATCTAATTGGGGCGAGCAAGGAAATGTTTTAGCTCCATTCAAAGTGTGTGTGTGTGTGTGTGTGTGTGTGTGTGTGTGTGTGTGTGTTTGTGTGTGTGTGTGTGTGTGTGTGTGTGTGTGTGTGTGTGTGTGTGCAAACAATATACATAAATTTAAAGGAAAAAGTATGATCATTTGATATTAAAAAGCGGGACATTACGAGCTTGACTCAATCCTGTTAACATGTAAATACGTAAACACACACACACACACACACACACACACACACACACACACACACACACACACACACACACACAAAGAGAGAAACAGAACTCGGAATGTAGGAGAGAAAGCAAAAATCTATCGCTCTTTTTGTAACAAATTTGTTCTAGTGATGTATTGAAGTACAGACGAACAGACTGACACAACATTTAGACAGAGATACACAAATATAAATAGAGACAAAATAACTAACGAGCAGGCAAAAAGAGACAGTGACGGAAACAAACAGAGATATACAGTGACAAAAACAAAAACAGAAACAGGGGCATGAAGACAGACACAGAGAGAAGCAGTCACACTCACAGAAACAAACTTAGATAGGAATAGAACCAAACAAAGACAAACAAAGACAAACACAGACCCATACAGACACACAGGCAGACGGGGGGAGATGGAGCGTCGGCCTCTGAGTGCAGACGTTGTAATACGCAGCTTCCAGTCCATTAGTGTGCGTTAATGACGTTACATCCAGGCAGATCACCGTCAATCCGGGCACTGGAAACCTCATCTTGCGACCCCTTGAGCCCTTTTAGTGGTGAACCTTACGGGGCGAGGAACATCATGGGTCAGGCTAAGGGGTGGAAATGTTACGGGTCCCGCTAAAAGGTTATTAAAGGTACTGGGCTGTATTTAAAGGGTTTGGAATGTTACTGGTATCTTAAAATGGGGTGGAAATGTTACGAGGCATGCTAAAAGGTTGTTAACGGTACTGAGCTGTATTTAAAGGGTTTGGAATGTTACTGGTATTCTAAAAGGGGGTGGAAATGTTACGAGGCACGCTAAGGAGTAGCAATGTTACGGGATTGGTTCAGGAGCTGGAGATGCTACGGAATGGTTGCTTCCTGCCTGGGTAAACAACTATTTGTGAAACAATTTATAGAATTATAAAAGAAAAAGAAAATCCTTGAATGCGCCGATAACTTTCACTGTAGCCTCTTCAAAATATTCGATATAAGACACCAGCATCCACTAATCCATCCACCCATCCATCCACTGTCCACTGACCCTCCAACAACTTACTCATTCACACTCATCCTCCCAAACACTTCTCCATCCATCCACCCACCCATCCACTCGTCTACACTAAACCCACCATCCGCACCTCACCCACACCCTCCACTCACCCATCCACTCAGCCATCCACCTACACACACACATACCCATCCACCCACGCATCTACACACCAGATCACCCACCCACCAATCCAACTGCCCATTCAGCTGACCACCTACCTGTGTGTGAGTGTGTGTGTGTGAGTGTGTGTGTGAGTGTGGTGTATTTAAACGACAGTTATAGCAAATGAGAGTGAACTACTTATTGTCTTATTATTAAAACCTTGTCCTTGACCAAGATACATTGTTGCTCACAACAGACGATCATCAAATCAAAAAATATTTCGGAACTGTTGATAAACATCCAACAACAATGTATCTGAAAGGTCGCTCAATAGTTGACCAACAATCCAAATTTGTTACCCTAATGTGTTTCTGTGTTTCCCCCTGGATATGGGAAACACGATACAGTGTTGCTGGCAACACGACTCATCATCTGGTTGTCACTGGTCAGTTCGACTCAGTGGTTTGCTGGCTCGTGCTGTTAAGGGTTTTGAGGGAAATAGTGAGATTGAATACAGAAAAATACACTTGCCATGGAATTTATGGAATCTACATTACACTCATAGGGGAAATTACGTTTTTTTACAGGAGAAGTTGCACTAGCAGGAGTCTGATAAAATGCAAAAAATAGTACCGTATCACGCAGATGTATTGTCTCACGTAGCTTATTGTTGCTCAGTTGTTGAGCAACTGTTTCGCAACACTCCAGATACATTGTTTTGCAACACTCCAGACACATCGTTGAGCAACTGTTTCGATACAAGGCATCTTGGTCTGGGCTAGGCCTTGGGCGTCTCTGCTGTAGCATCCACAGAGTGTAGAACATGCCGGGAACACCCTCATGAATATATAAATGGATGCCGTGGCAGTAACGCGGTTAGCATTGCTTACTGGGGATCCGCTGAGACACGCCCGGGGCTCAATCTGGGAAGGAACAGAGACGCTCACACACTGCCCCTAGACACCCACCAGTCTCTCCCTCTAGTATCAACCCTCGCGAACTAGTAGGTGTTAATGAGGCTCTTTGAAGTATTAGTGGTGGTGGTGATGGTGGTAGTGGCTGTGGTGTTGGTGGTGATGATGGTAGTGGTGTTGGCGGTGGTGGTGGTGGTGTTTTTTTTTTTTTTTCTTTTAGGGTCTCATGTTCTTCCGCCTTCTCTTCTCCTCCTCCTCCTCCATAGTATTACTACCAACCATCCACCAAAGAACAAAACTGTTTCCCAAGTTTGTTTCCACTACTAAGTATATTTTTAATCTTTTCAGATCTGCTCCCAGGCCAGTGAGACTTCCATAAGTAAGTCAAACAGAAATATATATATATATATATATATATATATATATAGAGAGAGAGAGAGAGAGAGAGAGAGAGAGAGAGAGAGAGAGAGAGAGAGAGAGAGAGAGAGAGAGAGAGAGAGAGAAAATGAATATATATGCAAATACTTCAATATAAATGAAAACAAGGCTGTATTATGCATATGAGCCGCGGAGGACAGGACGAACTGGTGTAAAGTTAGACCTCGCCACATGGAGAGCGAAGGTACAGGAGAAAAAGAAGTAGAAGAACAAGGGCTTGGCATTAATTATCCTCAGTCTGTGTGAACTGGAAGAGAATTATTACTTAATCGATCCACTGAGGGAGGAGATGAATGATTGGTGGATATAAGTGGTGAATTACTGCGGGACACTTAGCGGTGGTGGTGGTGATGGTGGCGATGGTGGTGATTCTTTTCTTTGTTTCATTTTTCCTTCCTTTCGTTCTTCCCAGCGTAACCTAACCTGACTGATTCATTAAGGGAGGAGGTGATTGGTGGGTATAAGTGGAGAATTACTGCAGAAGACTTAGGTCGTGGAGTTGCAATGGAGCACAAAGGTAATGACGAGGATTATAAAAGTGA
>NW_026973790.1:42500-95000 GCF_035594125.1 Scylla paramamosain | reverse complement strand
CAAACCATCGTATTTCCCCCCCAATACAACACACACATCCCTCCTTAGTGAAGTAAGGAGGCTGGGAGCACATGATTCCGTGTGTCGCGACGCTAATTACGTCTGCACCAACACTGCCAGTTAATCGAGCAAACACGTCCTGCAGTCTAAGGTAACGAGGAGCCCGGCGTGAGTTAGGGAATCAGGAGAGTGAAGGGAGTGAAGGTGCCGGACAGCAGTGAAGGGCTGGACGAGAGGCGCCGAGGGAAGCTGGACTCTCGCGCTCCTGATTAAGTGTTGTATTAGCTGAGGATGAATGTAGCCTGTTAGCTTGCATTGTACGTTGAATTGGGGAGTTACGATAGTGAGTTATGGGGAATTTCAGTGGATTCTACCCTGTTACTCTTCAGTGGTTGCTTATGAGTGAGTTTTGAGTGAATTTCAAGTGGTTTCAAGTAGACTGAAGTATAATTCAAGTGGATTCAAGAAGAAAGCAACTTTTAAAAACCGTGTAATTTTACTAGTATTATTTTCGAAGGCCACATAAATGGTTAGCCTGATTCTTAGAGTGTTTATCTTGTTGATATCGTAGAAATCTTGTTAATGGGTCTCTTTAACCTTAAAAACACCCGTATAAACCCGTGTCCCTTCAACTACGTAAAGCCTTTTGAAAGTAGTGGTGCAGTGCAGAAGTGTTTCAGAATATTGTCCTGATACAGACGCCGCCGCTCTCCTCACAAGGCAGGCAGGCAAGAGGCTCATTTTGCATAAGCAGATGGCGGGGCTGGAGGGGCGCGCGTGACGGCTATCTGAGTGAGCCGAGCGATGTGACGCACTCAATGTGACGTCACCTTTTTGAATGTGAAATGAAAGGTGATGTATTTCTGATAAACTTTAATAAATTTACAGTGCCATGCAGTATAGGCATGACACTGTATTGTGTCTATATGGCTGACGACGATGATGATGATGACTGACATTATAACATTATAGAGGCGAAGCAACATAGCCTGAATCCTTCCTTCCTTACCAACACTCCAAACAGGACACTACACCCTATCACTTCTCAACTCCCCAACCAATAGATAACCTTAGCCTCAACCATTACACCATGAACAGATTACAGAAAAGAAGCAACATAAATTATCTCCTTCCATACCCAAGACTCACAGCAAGGCACATCCCAGCAGCTCTTCAGTCAAACACGCCGGCCATCCATTACTCCCACCATCATAAAGCGAGACAAGACTGCAATGGTGCCTTTGTCCCGGGCAGATTGGGAGGCCCTGCATTGCTTGGCGGGGGTTGGGGGGATCTGCTCGTCGCGCTAAACAACCCATTAAGGCGACGCCGCGATGCATCACCTGCCGCATCCGGTCCAGGGAGCCCACCGCCCCCACTATCCCCCCAGCAGCGTCCAGGCGAACAAAGGAGCATGAATGTTTCAGTGAGTGATGAATTAGTCGGGAATGCACACTTGCTGGGATTCATATGCATACTTGTACGTGCATGCATCTACACGCGTGCAGGATGGTGCTGTGTATGTATGTATACTCGCACGGACACACACACACACACACACACACACACACACACACACACACACACACACACACACACACACACACACACACACACACACACACACACACACACACACACACACACACACACACACACGTGAAAAATAAAGAAAGAAATACCGGACAAACGTAGATACGATGTCATTTATGTTACAACTCCGCCTGCAAACAAACCGTCAGTTAGCATTATTTTTTACACACATAGTGAAAAAAGGAATGAAAAAAACAAACAAACCTAGATACAAAATCCTTTACATTACTTCTGCAGCCCAAAACCCATCCAACACTCAAACACGTATCAATGTCCTTCTGTACACAATTAATAAATACTTGACACGGAGGAGCATCCATCATCTGTCAGTGTGTGTGTGTGTGTGTGTGTGTGTGGGAAGGTTCGATCAGCTGGGGAAGCGACGGGCAAGTCTCCTTCACTGCGAGTCATCATCGTCACGTTTATTAATCACGCAAGGAAAGGCACGCGGCTCGCACCATTTAGCTTGTGGTCGACTGGAAGGATAACACGTGTGATAGCCGGGATGGTGGTGGTAGTGGTGGTATTTGATGTCATTGCTTGTGGTGGTGGTTTCTGGAGGTAATTTTGATGGTGTGGTGGTGGTAGCTGTAGTTGTTGTTGTTGTTGTTGTTGTTGAGGATGACAAACTCAGCTCATACGCGAAGTTATGTGGTAGTGTTGTATGCTAGGTAAAGCGAGGAAGGTATTTTCAAAGCGCACGGAGGGGAGCCTAACTGGGTCTCGGTCTTTGCCTGACGTCATAGGTAATCTAGACCAAAGCTTCTGCCGCTCGAAACTCTCCAGTCAAACACGTAGTCACCCTGCCGCCCAGTGGAACGGAGCCTCGTTTTCTGTTGTGGTCGGGGAGGCTGCGGTAATTTTGTGAGTTATGCAAAAATGCCAACAGTTTGTATCGTGCGTGGGTGCAAATCAGGTCACGTCAAAGGTGATGACAGAATGCATTTTGAAAAACTACCCAAAGTGGAAGAACTTAAGAAAATGCATAATAGATATTATGCATATGGTTTGTTGCCAGGCTCTCGTTTTCTTCCACACACACACACACACACACACACACACACACACACACACACACACACACACACACACACACACACACACACACACACACACACACACACTCTCTCTCTCTCTCTCTCTCTCTCTCTCTCTCTCTCTCTCTCTCTCTCTCTCTCTCTCTCTCTCTCTCTCTCTCTCTCTCTCTCTCTCTGCAAGTGCCTTTATTATCCACTTTCGTTACTTGATCATAGTGACAAAAATTACTAGTGCCTGAATAAACTAAGTTCCGTCAAAGTATGATTAGTATTCGTCAGTTTGTTAAGAGACTGTCGTCATACTTTCTTTGCTTTCTATTTATATGTTTATTTATTCTTTCAATTTTTATCAAGTTAATCTTTCCTTTTCTATTACCGTCCCTCTCTTCTCCCTCTTCTCTCCTTTCTCTATCCTTCGTCATCACAGCAGTTTTCTTCCCGCTGTTTTCTTCTTCCCGATATCATGGCTGCGCCTCCTGCAGCGCAAAGGTTTCCCCAAGATCCCTGCAAAAAGATGACCAAGACCCAGTAAGGAAAGCCCATTGACACACACACACACACACACACACACACACACACACACACACACACACACACACACACACACACACACACACACACACACACACACACACTAATTACTACTTTTCTTCTTTCTGTACACTCAATAGAGTTTCCGTATTTTGGATAAGAATTCAGAAGGAGGCATTTTATGAACAAATTGGAAATGAAAGGCAGAAATAGACTAAGTAGATACGTCCTAAAGTGAGAAAGATTATATTATATAGAATAGAAACCAAGAATAACTTCAACATGACACCTTTACTCCCCGCAGAAGCAGTACTAATAGTAGTAACAGAAACAGCAACATTAACGGTAGCAGTTGTACATCGCTTCGCTCCTTCAACGGTGCCGCAATTGACTGACGCCTGACCTCCGTCCTCAGCCTCCCAGCACGCAACATTCTTCAGGTCAGGCAACGCGGGAATCGCTCCACCAACACTAATCAGTTTTCACTCCACGCCAATCATTGGTCTCTATTCTGAAACGTTTTGCTTTCTTACTATGACTATTTTTCAAAGGTCACAGAGAAGATTAGTCCTGTTTTCAAGAGTGTTTCTCCTATTAATAATGTAGAAATCTTGTTAATGTCACTAGAACTGGAAAAAAAATATCTTTAAAAATCCATGTAACTTCAACTAAAGCCTTCTGGAAGTAGTCATGGTGTGGCGTAGAAGCGCTTCAGAATATGGTTCACTGATGTAACCGTTGCGTGTTTGAAATACCCCAGCAATGCGCGTGCTAAAAATACACCAGGGCCTTTGACACATTTAAAGAAGGGATAATTAGAGGCATATTTTGGGTCCTCGCTTTGAAGTTTATGGGACTTGCTGTGCTATTGGGCGAAAATGAGAGTGTTCATCAAATGGGTTTAGCGGAATTTATAACATCATGATTACGCTATTTCGCTTCCTCCCTCCAGCGTGAACGATACTTGGCTTTCATTCCTGGCGCGCTTTACGTCTTGTTAAGCTTGAGTGACGTCATGTGTTCCTCACTTAGCTAATTGGTGAGCGCTGAGGTCCTCTGGGTAACACGGGACGCCGTAACATCCATGCAACACTCGCAGACTACATTGTCTCTGAACTGGCGTGTTGCTCCACTATGTTTAACAGGCTGTTGTGGAAGGTAGTGTTTTTAAAGATGTTTTCATGGTGCCTGGGAGAGTTTGCCAACATTTAGTGGAAGTTGTTGGGATTTTCATGATTCCTGCTGGTTTTTTTGTAGTTTTTGCAGGTTGCTTTCATGATTCTAGTGATAGTTTAACACGTTATATTGGAAGTGATATGTGTCTAATCTTTAGTCTGTTTTTACAGGTTTTAGCGGGAGTTGTTAGGGTTTCAAAAATGTTTTCATGATTCTGGGGGAAAGTATGACTGGTTTTAGCGGAAATTGTTGGGGCTTACACGATTCTTGCAGGGGTTAGTGTGCGTTTGAGAGGTGTCTCCACAATTATAGAAACAGTTTAACAGGTTTACTGGAACTTATTAGGGTTTTGAAATATATTTTCATGTTTCGTTTCCCGCACACCTTGTTTTCCTTGCTTTCCTCCCTGCCTTGCTTCCTCCATATCTCGTGTCCTCCATAACTCGTGTCCTCGTTGCAGACAAGAAAGTGACGCCGTTCATTTTGTCCTCGACTTAACACAGCGTCCCACAGAGCCGCTCACCACCTGCACCCCGACTGTGCTAAGTCCTCGACAGACGCACCACCGCTGCCTGGCTGGCTCCGGTGCACTGGGCGGCTCGTGGTGTGAGGTGAAGGTTGCTCGAGTCTGACTCATGGCGGTTAGTTGAGAGAGATGGCGTTTCGTAATCCCATCCAGCGACATATGAACCTGTTGTTGTGGCGCCGTAACTCAATCAATTAGCGTTCCCTGATCCATCAATTGTTTCTAATCAAGTGTGATCGTAGATGAGAGACGTTGCAGTCTAATAGGTAATTCATTGTTGTCATAATAGCAAAGACTTAAAAGTTACGAAAAAAAAATCTGGGACGTAAATTACAAATATTAACTTTTAATTAATGTCATGATTTGTCAACCTAAAAACTCCAAACACAGGTAGGAAATTATAATGGGAGAAAAAAGATGAATTTTGTCATGGAATCTCCTCCTCCTCCTCCTCCTCATCCTCCTCATCCTCCTCCTTGTTCTCTTCCTTGTCCTCCCCCTCCTACTTATCATTTCCTTTATTCTCCATCATGATCATTATCATAATTTCTTCTTCTTCTTCTTCTTCTTCTTCTTCTTCTTCTTCTTCTTCTTCTTCTTCTTCTTCTTCTTCTTCTTCTTCTTCTTCTTCTTCTTCTTCTTCTTCTTCTTCTTCTTCTTCTTCTTCTTCTTCTTCTTCTTCTTCTTCTTCCTTTGAGTGGTGGTGTTGTTGTTGTTGTTGTTGTTGTTGTTGTTGTTGTTGTTGTTTGTTACCACCTTTTAACAGCAGTCTATATGGAAACGTTCGAAATAATTTATTTATTTTCAGGAAAACTTTTAACATTATTTTTAAGATCATACTTCTCAATCTTCATAAACTTTATGAATCTATTTACTCGACTGAGCTTTCAATTTCAACTTTATTGTTAAGATTTTTTCATCCCACAGTTTGTTTTAATTGCTATACTCTTTTCAAAAACTCCTTTAATATTCTTTGACAGTTTTTGTCGTTAACTTTTCTTAACTTCGTGAATGTATTTACTCGAGTGAGCATTTGATTTCAACTTTCTTACCAAATATTTCTTATGAAGCATTGTATTATGTTGTGTGACTAATGCACTGGTATAGTATTTTCTTGAACATTTCAAACAATGTTCTCGAAACACTTTTCTCAATTTTTCACAACTTTTCACAACTTTTCAGTTTCTTTATTGGAGAGAACGTGCAATTCAAACTTTCTTATCAATTTTACCTTTTCACATAACAATAGCATTTGAAAACTTTTTAATATTCGTTAAACACTTTTCTCAGTTTTCCAGAACTTCTCAATTTCTTTACTCGAGAGAGGGTACAGTTTTCACTTATCACTTATCGTTTTTCATATAACACTGTACAACATTTAACCATACTCCTGAGACAGTCTTTATTCTCAAATTTTCGCAACTTTCCCATTCCTTTACTGGAGAGAGCGAACAATTTCGGCTCTTATTACCTAGTTTCCTATTTTCACATGACACTGGACAACACGCAAGAGCCGAGCAGGGCACGTGGCGGGAGCTGCGGAAGATTGGCCTGAAATGAGATGCCGCATTTCACAGAGTGTCTGGGGTCACTGGGGATGCACGTGTTGTTATTGCTTGCACTGTCTATTTATTTATTAATTTATTTGTTTATTTATTGATTTATATTGCTGTTGCTGTTGCTGTTCTTGTTGGTGTTGTTGTTTCTATTACTACTACTATTACTGCTGCCACTGCTACTGCTACTATTATTATTATTACGTATTATTATTGTTCGTTGTTGTTGTTGTTGTTGTTGTTGTTGTTGATAACATTATTATTATTATTATTATTATTATTATTATTATTATTATTGTTATTATTATTATTATTATTATTATTATTATTATTATTATTATCATCATCATCATCATCATCATCAATAGTATAATAAGAAAATGTTTCTCGCTTCACAAAAAGTAGAATATAAGAACATTGACCTGATCGTTGAAGCTAATTTCTTTTCATGATAAAATCTGTATTACAAATCACCTAGAATCAATTAATTTTATATTCCGGTAGTCTGGGAGTTTTTTTTTCAATTTCAATTTCATTTCTATTTTAGCACTGTTATTATCTTACCTGCAAGTATTTTTTTTTTACAAATTATTTTTTTCACAATATTTTTTTTCCTTTTCTTTCTTTTAGAGGCAAGAGGAAGGAACGGAACAGAGGTGTGCCACTCCCCGCCAGCCACGCTCCTTACGCTCCTTCCTGAGTACAGATGTCATTGTTAAGGTTTGTGTGTTCATCGAATTATTTCGTATTAAGAAGACGTGATTGACAGACGTAACTGAAGGAAAGAGGGTAGAGATGCAAAGAATGGGGAAGAAATTAGATCTACAATGGACGGGAATAACTAAAGACCGGTACTTTTTCAACCAGTTACAAAAAAGTGAAGCAAGAAAAAGCGAGAAACAAGCTTGTCTAAAGGGAAAAAGATTTATAATGTAGTTACAAAAAATAAGATAAAAGGAGAAAAGAGGTGGAAGTAAACAGCTGACATAAATAACTGAAGACTTTAACTAGACGTCAGTTTCTGGTATTTAGGAAATGGCAAAAGAAGAAGAGGTAAAGAACAAGAAAATATTACAGGGGAAGCAAAGTATTTTTACCTTGGTGGTACAAAGTAAATAAAGTTCAACAGTCAGTAGCCACAAATATCTGTAAATTTAGGAATGTCAATAACAGTGACATTACGTGTTCGTGCCTTAAACCCAACGAAATGCCACCGACCGTAAAACCAAACCGACACCTCTCTATTAATTACGCAAAGGTGAGTGAGAATACATGGGCGCGGCGGTCAGAAAGGCCTGCTGCTATAAAGGTCACTGGAATTCAATATAACGTGCGTGCCACTTTACTTGAATCGCAGGCAGTGTCTTCAAACCTTTTCACACCACTAAGAGCAATGCATGACTCTATAAATATCTACAAGGAAGAAGGGGGTAAAAAGAACAGATTTCCCAATGTCTACCCTAGAATCTATTGCGCTAAACGGAGTGTATGAAATCTATAAACACCTACAAAAAAGAAAAAAAATGAACACTGCTCCCCTTAAGTAATAATTTTTCTCTTTTCTCATCAGCCCTGCCAGTTATTCCCTGTCACTTCTCACACTAAGAGTTCTTCACACACGAGAAATGAAAGTCCCCCTGTCAGCCGCGCGTGAAATGAGAGTAATAAAATGTGCCGGTAGTTTCAGAAGGACTTTTACAGCACTCACCAATGCCCGGGTGCTGCGTACGAGGAGGAATGTTTGCCGGTACGCTAGAGAGGATAGTAGCAGACCTTGAGACCTTGACGTGACATTAATAAGTGGATGGATTATGTTAAATGAGCGGATCTTCTTTCATTCTTTGTAACGAGTCTTATTTACGAGGAATAACGCACGAAACTAGTTTGAAATGAGAGAATGTTGATAGTTTAACGTAGTAACGTGAAGTTAATACGAAGATAGGTATTTATTAGTTGAATGGAGCTTGCTTGATTATAAAGAGTCTGGTTTACGAGGAATAACGCACGGAACTAGTACAAAATAAGAGAATGCTGATACTTTAACTTAGTAACGTGAAATTAATAAGTGTATTTGCTTTAATTTGCGTGATAATTCTTAAATTAATACGTGGATGGATTCTGTTAATTGACGGGGTTTTCTTTCGTTCTTTATAACGACTTGTTTACCAGGAAGAACACGCGGAGCTGTGAAGTGAGGAAGGAGGTATTAATAGTTCATATTTGTAAAGTTTAATTAATACGTAGATGGGGGTGTTTATTAAGTAAATGGGTCTCGTTTGATATTTTATAGTCAGTTTTATAGTCCCTAACGTGGAATAAATACACAGATGCATTTCAATAGAGAGTATTTGAATTCATACTCTACGCCGCTCAGTATTATAAGGTGTTTACATGGAAGAAAAATGCAGTTATGAAGAAAGAAATTTGAAGCCATGAACCTTGAGTCGTGACGTGTAATGAATACCTAGATGGATCTCAGCAATTAAGGGCCTTTGATTTCATGATTTGTAACGTTCAATATCGCTGCTTGCCGGGACGGACACGCGCAGCTACAAAGTGAGGTGCTTAGCCAATAATGAACTTTTAGCTCCAAATTTATGTGTACAGTAGTTTGTATTTTGTTTTGTGATATGTGATTTCTTGTTCGGTAAAGCTAAATATCATCCACGTCCTCACGATTTTTTTTACTATTTTTTTTTTTAATGTAAATACTCTTTTGGCCAAGGACAACGGAAACTGGTGGAAAAAAGTCCTATTAAAAATGTCAGATCCTAAAAGTGTCAGTCAGATGACAAGACGTAGAGTTACACATTGAGATAAACAGCGAATAAAAAAAAAAATCTAATCTCTCGCGTGAAACTGATACGCAGAGAGATCCCACTAATTAAAGGTACCTGATCTCATACTCTCCAACACTCAGCATCATCAAGTGTTTACGAGCAAGGAAAGGTGCAGTTATTAGCTCGCTTGGCTCAGCTGGTAAGGAGACGAGGCGGCAGTGCGGGAGTGTTTATTATGTACAGGGGCGAAAGGAAATAGGTGAGGTACAGTCGTGGTGAGAAGCCGTGGAACCTGCCACCCGAAACATAAAGGGTGTACTGCTGCTGATGATAGTGCTGTTATTACTACAAAATTTTAATACTAATTATACATCCTTCGATTTGTGTGTACAAAGAGATAAAAAACGAGAGCGAGGGAGAGAGACGAGAACCGCCATACCACCCCATAAAAATTGAAAGAAAGGAAGGAAAGAAAAAGACGGCTCTGCTTTGGCAACCAGTGCAGACTCGCGCGGAAGAAGACGAGACACAAAGGAAATGTTTCAACCGCACCTGGCCAAATTGTAACAAAGAAGACCTGAAGTAGATCTGCGTTTTTCTCTCACTGTATTTTTGCCTCCGTGAATTGCAGAGGCTTGGAAAGGGCAGATGTCAAGATGAAGGGGCTGGGAGAGGAGACTGGGATAGCTGGGAGAGGAAGCTAGGAGTGCTGGGATGAGAGAGCTGGGATGGGCGGGTGAATGCCTTCAGGAGACCGATGACTGGAATACGAAAGATGCTGGAAAGAAAAAAAAATGAAGAGGGGAGAGGCGTCTGTTGAGGATGGGTCTGTTTGTGTGTGATAAGGTGTGCAGGTGAAATGAGCGTGTGTTTGAGTGAGTGTGCGTAATGCCCTCACACACACACACACACACACACACACACACACACACACACACACACACACACACACACACACACACACACACACACACACACACACACACACACACACACACTGTAGGTGATGGTGAAGATTTAGGACATGAGAAGAATGTGTTAGATAAGATTTGGCAGATGCTAGAGCGGTAGATATTAAAAGGATATGTTAGAGAAGGTTTGTGTGAGTGATAGAGCATAGAAGTGAAATGAGTTGGTGTCTAGGTGAGGTGGTGTAGTAATATGTACATGTGGGTGACTGAAGAACGTGTAGGTAAAATTAAGAACCTAAGGACATAAGAACGTACGTAAAGGAAGCTGCAAGAAACCATCAGGCTTACACGTGGCGATATTTGTACGATACCCTCCCACTTATTTCCACTCATCATTACCGTCCATGCATTTGTGTCTGGGACGTTAGATGGTAGGAAGGTGCATGTTAGAAATTATGTCCTTATAATGCCTAATATTTTTGTCTTCGGCTTACTCATATAACAGAAGTAAATGAATAAGTATTTCTTTCCTATACAGTAGATGAAAAAATATATGTATATACAAAATGATGTACATACACTGACTAACAAATGTCATCGAAGAACCTCAGAAATGTACTGTTAATTGATACCAGAGGGTCACCAAACAATGAATATTTAAAACCCTTGCGCTTAACCTTTGAAATGCTAATGACTGTGACATTTATTACCTCATGCGGGAAAGCTTAGATGATTTTACCTGACCATTCCTTTTCGTGTCAGTGATGTCGATGAAAATTGTAGGATAAACTTACACCATAGCATTTTGTTAAGTTTGAGAAGCCGTAGAAGTAAGCTGAATGAAGGAAAAAGCAAATTGTTGACAGTATTCCTGGGAGTCGAGTGCTTATTAGTTACTGTTGTGAATAGTATGTTGTGTGACGTAGGAATGCATTATTATGTAAAGGTGCGTTAATGTGTACTTAATGTGTACTGCGCTGGATGGGAAATGAACGGTTATGTGTGTGTGTGTGTGTGTTTGTGTTAGTGATATATCGGATATCCGCATTACTATTCGAATCCGCGTTTTAAAACAAAGGATCCGCAATATCATGAGCGTGTGAGTTGAATTAAGCTAAATTTGAGTGAGTGAGAGAGTGAGGGTAAGCGTGAATGAGTTTAATGGAAAGTAAGATTGAGTTGAGAGATTAATACAGTGAGATTGGCTGTGGATAGGAAAGAATAAGTGAGAATAAGCCTCCTCCTCCTCCTCCTCCTCCTCCTCCTCCTCCTCCTCCTCCTCGTCTTCCATGTTCTCCATTACTGTGTGCACGAGTAAAGCCGAAAACATAGAGACAAAGACGAAAGAAAATATAAAGAAGACAAAAGGAAAGGGAAGGAAAACAAAGGAAGGAAGGGAGAGAGAAAAGAAACAGAAGAGTTAGAAATGAATGAAAAAAAAGAACAAAAAGTAAGACAAAAATAAAAGAAAGAAAAAGGGGAGATGGAGGGAAATGAAAGGGATGAAGAAGGAATAAGAAATGAAAGAAAAAATAAAGAAAACAGAGAAGGGAAGGGAGAAGAAAACGAGAAGTAACTGACAGTGTGAAATGTCAAGGAGAGAAAAGCAGAAAAGGAAGGCAGGAAAAAAAAAAGTTAAAGGAAAAACAGAGAGAGAGACGGAAGGAATGTGGAAGGAATAAGAAAACAAAAGAAAAAAAAGAAAAACACAATAAAAAGACAAGAGAAAGGAAATGATGCATAACTGGCAATGTGAAATATCAAAGACAGAAAAGCAGGAAAAGAGAAACAAACAATGAAGTGAAGGAAGTAAAAGAGATGTAGAAAGTAAAAGAAGGGAAAGACAAATAATGATAAAGAGAAGAGAAACGAAGAGAAAGCGAACCAGAAATGAGAATCAAAAATCGAACACAGAAAAAGATGAAAGAAAAGACGAGAAATGGAGGAATGGAACTGAGATTGAACGAATAAAATATGAAAAGGAAGGAAAACTGGAAAATACGCCTTGCTGGCAGAGAAACGAAGGAAAAGAAAGGAAGGAGAGAAGGAGAGGAAAGAAGGAAAGGATAGAAGTGTAGAAGAAAGAAGGAATAAAGAGAAAATAATAGAAGAAAAAAAGAAAAAGAGAAAGAAAAGAATGGACAGCAATGTAAAATACAAAATACTTAGAGAAATTAAGAAAAAGGAAAATGACGGAAGGATATTATTGAAGAAAACAAGGAAAAGGGAAGGGCAAGATTGATCACCAAGCACATAAAGATTAGGAAAAGGAAAGACAGAGGAAGATAAGCGAAAAAGCGGAGAAGAAATAAGGGAAAGACGAAAAGGAATAAGAGGGAAAAAGACGAGAATGAAGACGAACTGAAAGGGAAACAGAAAAAGGAAGGAAAAAAAAAAGATACGTGAAGGCGCCTTGACGGTGAAGAAGTGAAGGAAAGGAAAGAGGACGAGCAGGATAGCAAAGTTCCTCAGTGGTTCAAGTGACGCTGGGAAATCGAGGGGAATAGAAGGGAAACTTGGGAATGTGGAAGGAAACTAGCAGGTCAGAGGGTTAACAGGCAGGGGAAATTACCTTTTTTGAGGGGGTGCAAAAGGTGACGGTCGTAGATAGCCATAGAGACAGCAGTGGTAGTAGTAGTAGTAGTAGTGGTAGTAGTGGTGGTAGTAACAGTCTGTTTCGTTCTGTATATGGAGATAATATTTGTGTGTCTGTCGCTTTCTGTTTCTTGATTAATCTGTTTATCTGTCTGTCTATCTATCTATCTATCTATCTATCTATCCATCTATCTATCTATCTATCTATCCATCTATCCCACTTTATATCTGTTTATCAATCATTTAATCAGTCATTCTATCTATCTATCTATCTATCTTTCTATTTATCTATCTATCTATCTACCTATTTATCTTTTTATCTCATTCAGTCGATCAGTCACTCTATCTATTTATGTAACCACCTACCAGTCTACTTACCCACCCACCCACCCACCCATGCATCCACCCATCCACCATTGCTCCCGTATCTGCATCTCGCTACGTAAAGAAGATAAAGCAAACAAAAAGAAAGAGACCCTCCCTAGTGGTGGTGGTGGTGGTGGTGGTGGTAGCCGTGGCGGTGACTAATTAATCGCCACTATACGCACTGACATCCACCGCCGGGAATATTAAAGGGCAAAAATTTCCAGCCATAATCAAGGGATTTTCGCCCGTTCTCTCAGCCACTCCCCTGCCACTCCCAGCCACTGTCCCTCCCCTCCGAGTGTTTGATATATGAGTGGAAAGAAACGCCAGTCCAAGTGAAAGGCGGCAGGTGGGCGCTATTGGGTGGTGGCTGTGCCGCTTTAATGTAAGCAGAGCAAAGAATCTCGCTATTACGGTGTTAAGAGCGACTTTTACCGGGCGAAGACAGTTTTGTCAGCTGAATGAAGGCAGTCTGCTATTTAGTGACGGGGGAAAAAGCTTGTGTGTGTGTGTGTGTGTGTGTGTGTGTGTGTGAAGGTAGGTAGGAACGCTTTACACAGAAATGGATCCTGAGTTTTGTGTGTGTGTGTGTGTGTGTGTGTGTGTGTGTGTGTGTGTGTGTGTGTGTGTGTGTGTGTGTGTGTGTGTGTGTGTGTGTCAGCACGTCCTAAAAATAGGTAATATTCATGAAGCAAAACTTATTTCTGAATTTCTGAAAGGCAATTTTTTTCTTTGCTCTCTACTGCGTATAGTGAATGAAGGTTAAATATTGCAGGCTTCTTGGCTTGCCCGTGTTGAAGTAATTTAGTACCCTCTCTCTCTCTCTCTCTCTCTCTCTCTCTCTCTCTCTCTCTCTCTCTCTCTCTCTCTCTCTCTCTCTCAATAGATAGATAGATAGATAGATAGATAGACAGATAAACAGAGAGACACAAATAGATAGACAGACAGATAGATAGACGTACAGACAAATAAATAAGATAGATTGATAGAGACATACAAATAGACGGACAGACAGCTAAGTAGGTAGATAGATAGATTAATTAACATATAAAGACAAACAGACATAGATAGATTGGTAAATAGATAGAAAGATAATGTAGATTAATAGACGAACAGAAAGACAGACAGCTAAACAGAGAGACAGACGGACGGACACAAGCACCACCACCCGCGCACCCTTAGTAAGTGTTTGGTGCGATCGCTCACAAGACACAGATGTATAGCTCAAGGCAGCTCATATTTCACTCAACTATTCATGCCCTTCATTACTCACCTGTTCATCTTTCATCTGCCTCCTCCTCCTCCTCCTCCTCCTCCTCCTCCTCACGTATCCCTGTCTATTGCTCTCATCTCTTCCCTTATCCATCACTCTGCTTCTTCCTCTCTCTTTCCTTAATTCTTCCTCTTCTTCCTTCTCTTCTTCCTTCTCCTACTCCTCATCCTGCTATTCCTTGCCTGTTTCAATTTATTTCCTCTCTGCTTGGTCCTCTGTCTTTCCTTAAATTTCCCTCTTCTTCCTTCTCCTCTTCCTCCTCCCTGTCTTTCCCTCTCTTTTCTTTCCCTGTCCATCCTATCTCCTTTCTCTTCTTCCATTCTCATCCCATCTCCCTCCTCTTTTCTCCCTTTCCTTCACTCCTTCCTTCTCCTGCATCCCTTCTTCCTTCATTATTCTGCCTCTCTCTCCCTGCTCCATTCCCTTCATTCAGTCCATTCCTACCCCTCCCGTCTCTCTCCTTCCCCTCCTCCCCCCACCTCCCGTCCTTTCCTGCCTCGTGGCTTCTACTCGTCTTCTTGTTCAAGCAGCCACGATCCATCTCGCAGCCAAATCAGTCTGGTCCTGCCTCGCCTTTATTAATGTTCGGTACATCAATCGCCGGTGACACAGCCTCTTCTTACTCCACACGCCTCCTTCGTGATGCAATATAGCGATAGAGGCTCCAGGCAGGCACACGGGGAGGATGGTGGTGGTGGTGGTAGAGAGAGAGAGAGAGAGAGAGAGAGAGAGAGAGAGAGAGAGAGAGAGAGAGAGAGAGAGAGAGAGAGAGAGAGAGAGAACGAGCGAACAAGAGCGAACGAGAGAGAGATGGCGAGCAAGCGAGACAGCGAACGAACGGGAGAGTGAGAGCGAGAGAGGAGACACGGAGAAAAAGCCTGATTGATAAAGCCAGAAGGAAACTGTATCTTTTTCATCCTTTGCGCTTTTGTATTCGTGACGCGATCAGTTTGGGACGGAGAAAGAGGAAGAGGGGGAATTAGGTTAAGGGAGAGGACGCGAGAAGGGAGAAGATGGGATAAGGAATGGAGGAGAGGGTGAAAAAGTAATAGGGATAGGAGGGAAGAAGAGACGCAGGATTAAGGAGGATAAGAAGAGGGTGAGGAGAGGAGGAGGGAAGGCTATGTGTGACAGGATGTGTTGGGGCAGGAAGGTAGAACGGAAGGCGGGGGGGAGGGGGCGAAGTTTAAAGAGTAAGGAGTGATAGGAAGGAATAAATAGTGAAATATATGGGTGATGGGATGATGCTGTGACACGGGTTTTAAGGGTGTTTTTGTGGTTCTACTGACATATTAACAAGATTTCTACATTGTTAATAGGAGAAACACTCATGAGAACCCAGTTGATCATCTTAGTGGCATTTGAAAATAGTGGTGAGAGAGCAAAGCCTCTCTGAATACAAGTCTTTTGTCCTCACCGAGGCGGCCACCAAAGCCAGCCAGCCAAAGGAAACCGAGCAAATAAACACGAGCTCTGTTTTTTCACGTTTTACTGAAGTTTGTGGCTTTTTATGGAGAATTTTCAGCTGCCAGGTAGCGAGAGAGAAAGATAATGAGGGAGAGAGTGAGAGGGTATGAGCAAAAGGAAGACTAGGAAAGGGGGATGAAAAGGGTATGAGGAAGGGAGTGGAGTTGGGAATGAGGAAGAATAAGTGAATGTTGACGCGTCCTTCGAGGGTCGCAGGTGACAGCTTGAAAAAAGGGATGCCGAGGCTGTGACATGAAAGGAATGTACTGCACCGATCCTGGATTTTTAAGGGGAATAAACAGGGCTGAGTTTGGTTCTATCTTAATACTTAGACTGGAAAACGGTATTAGTGCCACGCTGCACCTCAAAATAGTGTCAAACCAAAATAGTGTTAAACCAGTATACCACCCCAGTAACCAGTACCACAGCTTATCCCAGTACCACACGTCATCTTACACCTGCATCTTGCCGCACCTCATCTCACACCAGTACCTGCCCAATGCCACGCCACACTTCACACACGCCGCGCCATTAATTACAGTTAAGGATCATAGCGCAGTGTCAGCCAGCCAGTGCAGGTCTCGTTAGGGTCAGTGTGTCCCGTCAGCTGCCACACTCCTGATGCAATAACCGCGTGCTGAATTACGCCACTCCTGCAGCCAGACTGTCCACCCTATTCTGAAACACTTCCGCGCTGCACCTCCACTACTTTGAAGAGGTCCTTATTCTAAAAAAATTGGCCACTTCCACGAGAACAGGACGAATAATATCTGTGTCCTTTGAAAATAATCCTTGTGGGAGAACAAAGCGTTTTAAAAATACTACTATTAGTGACAAATGAAGGTCCTTATTCTCAAAATTTTGGTGTCTTACCTGGACTACTCTCAACTGGCGCTATTGGAAGCGATACAGGTTTTCAATGCTGATTTCATGATTGCAGTGATAGTTAAGCAAAAATTCGCTTGAAAACCGACTGAATAATCTCTGCTGCCTTTGAATTTGACACAGAGGTAATGAGCGGCCGCCGTGGTGAAGAATATGAGCCTGGGTGACGGACAAAAGATCACAGCAGGCGTGTATCGATTAAAATATCTTATTAATACTACGCTTTTGTCCCTCGCGCTGAGAGACAAAGGAGGCCAAGTGTAAATTTTTAATCACCTGGCATGAAATGAAGAGGTCGCTGGCGAGGCCGTGTTTAGCCAGACGAGGGGGAGACTGAAATGATTTTTACTTTAAGCTCCTTGTAATCGCAAAAATTCTGTCAATAAACTATAATAAAATATAATAATGACAGGTTAGCGACGAACACAAAAGAACACAAATGAAGAACATACCGTGAAAATTCTCTTGGTCCCAGCTGTTTGAGAGAGAGAGAGAGAGAGAGAGAGAGAGAGAGAGAGGGGGGGGGGGGGGCAGGGTGTTACTGAGTTAAGCATTAAGATAGGCGAGGCTAATCATGTTGCCTTCAGCCTGTTAACAGTGTATTATCATAATACAGTATACACGTGTAGAGAGAGAGAGAGAGAGAGAGAGAGAGAGAGAGAGAGAGAGAGAGAGAGAGAGAGAGAGAGAGAGAGAGGTAGTTTCAATATCCTCAAGCTTTAAAGTTAGGTAATTCACAATGATGGGATGCTTTTAAAACCTAAATTGTACGCCCGATATACTGTCCTGACTCACACACGCTGACGACTCACGGAAGGAGCCAAACTGCTGCCCTTTGCTAAATACAAGAAAACTCCTGAATGACTCGACGGCAGGGCGGGAGGGCGGGGCGTGCACGTACTACAGTAGAATTACACCCCGCTCCTGGCTCACCTTGACTCTCAGTAATAGCGGCATTAGCGGTGTGTGCAGTACGATTACCCTGTATATAACATTAATGGAGCCGCTCTGCAAAGCCTCGCTATTTTAATATACAAAAGCGACTCGTACTGACATCAAAAGCTGGTTGGTGGCGGCTCCGGGATGCGATGCTCCGATCACTGACACTGCCCTGGGTTGTGATGTATCTGCCATTGAATTTTCAGTTTTTATTTATTTATTTATTTATTTTTCCTTTTGGTAGGGGGCCATGAAAGAACAATCTATTAATTTATTATGTAGGAGGGGCTATAAAGGTTTAAAAATACCCAATCTAAGTTAAGAAATGCCCACTTAGATGAAATTAGCTGCCCACTTACATGAAAAAATATCCACTTAGTAGAAAATACACACTTGGGCAAAACATTCCTATTTAAGGTTATAAAAATGCCCACTTAGGTAAAACAAACGCTCACGTATTCTACCGCTTAATTTGCTTGTACTTCCTCGTTAATAAAGTAGAAATCCTGTTAATCTGCCACTACAACCATAAAGACAATGGCCACTTAAGTACAAAAACACCCACTTAATTCTGAGCAGCTTCCATTAACACGCACTGTCTCGTATATGTCATGACGCGAGGTGGACCGAAATTCTGAATGATATAAACCCACCATTGTGCCCTTGAGGGATTTACTGAATTCTGACGAGTGTGTAGTTGTCTGATATAACAAACAAGATTTGCTATTGAAGGAAGGAGGTTGAGGTGAAGACAGAGTGAAATTTAGAGATGGAGGTGCAGAAGTGAATGATATGGAGAGGTGGAGGAGAAAACAGGTTGTGAAATTGAGATATAAAGAAGACAGGTAGTGAAATAGGGAGGTGGAGGTAGACGGGGAGTGAAATGGAGAGATGGAGGTGAAGACAGTGAGTGAAATGGAGAGATGAACTTGAAGCGGAGTTGTAAGGAATAACAGCATATGCAGTGGATACAATGCATATATATAACCTGGACTCTTGCCCGGCACCGACCCCTGACACTTGGATTCCAGCTTCTGTTTCACCTTATTGAATCAGAGGAAGACGTACAGTGAAGACGAAAATATAAAGATTAAGTAAATAGGGAAAGAAAGAATAAACAGAAATTGCTAATTTTATATTTTTATTTTATCTATTTTTTCATGATGTTGAAAAATGTAGAAATCATGTTAATCTCTCACTAGAATCGTGAAAACACCCTCACAAACACGTGTAACTTCACCACGACTGTTTGTAAAAGCCACAGAGATGATTAGCTGGATTTTCAAGAGCGTTTCCCCTGTTAATAATGTTGAAATATTGTCAATTTTTCAATAGATTCGTAAAAACATCATTAAAAACCCGTGCCACTTCACCTGGAGTCTTTTCAAAGCAGTGGAGATACAGCGCAGAAATGTTTCAGAATATGTTCCACGGAGCAATGCGGGGCGGGTCGGGGCAGAAATGTTTCAGAATATGTTCCATGGAGCAATGCGGGGCGGGTCGGGGCAGAAATGTTTCAGAATATGTTCCACGGAGCAATGCGGGGCGGGTCGGGGCGGGATCTCAGGAAGCAGGAACAGAATAATAACAACACGCACATTCGCTGCTCAAGGTTCGGAGCATTACAATTACGAGATAGTTGATTTAAAACGCAGTAAAACACGCCGTGAAATTCTCTTTGCTACGCACTGTTAGGGATACCCAGCAATTAGCGACCATTGAGAGCACACGGAGAGGGTGGAGGGAGGGAGTCTTGCATGCGAAATTACACTTGTACTCATCACGTGACTCGCTACTCTTTGAGAAACACGAATACTCTGTTGCTGAAGGCATGAATAACTAACACGTTTCACTCGTTTTGTGTGTTAAAGCTGCGTTCACCATTACGATAAAACAAGCGGGTGTAATCGAGGTACGTAAGAACAAAAGAAAATAAGGGAAACTATAAAAAAGGCCTAACCTGACCTAACATAATATAACCTGACTAGCCTAACACGTGGCAGTCTCTGTACTAAACATGCCTACCTAATTTAAATCTGTAATCTACATCCATAAATTTGTCTAAGCTTCATTTAAAGCTCCCTGATGACTCAGCAAAGATAGTTAGGCAGGTGAACATAGCTTGAACGGTAAATATCTCTGGCTATCTTGTATTATTAGTACTAGTTAAGTATTAATTTTAGTCTCAGCCTCCACTAGTTAAATGTTCCAATCGTCACTTAGTACTGTAAGCTTCTCAATCTCCATCATTTAGTTTATCATCATCTATCAGTTAAACTTTAAACTTTCTAGTCCGTACTTGCTAAACTTTCGTACCTTCATCAGTTAAGCTTCAGAGCGGCGTATATACGTGCGTCTGTTTTAATTTTGCTCACTGTACATCTTAATTTCCTCTGAATCTGCCCGGGCGAGGGAGAAGGCAAGGTTATAGTAAGTTTGCCATACTGTTTTGGTCCCATCAGTCAGCCAGCATTATTTGGCAGTGCTGTGGACAATATTCTGACGACGTGACGTGTGTTGTTCCAAACTGAAGCAAAACCCTGGACTCAATCATCACATACCATTGCGTTATTAGAGTGTGTAGTACAGACTGCCTGCCATAATGCCCTTTTACTGTCCTTCATCCTGACAGCACCTCTACTTTGTCTTTCCTTTTCCGTGCCGGAGTGACAGTCTTGTGACGTGTGTGTATTGAGCGTCATCTCCCTCTGTGATCATCTCTGGTCGGGTACTCGGCGCCTATCCGTCCACAGTGTACTCTGAAAGCTGCTTTACTTGATAAGAACATCAGAATATAAGAGTAAGCAGGTGTTTGTAACCACACAGAGCTTACACGTAGCAGTCTCTTTATAATAACTTATTTATCTATATCCATCTATGATCCTTTTCCAAAAACTTTCCTAAACTTCTGGCTGTCAGTGATCGTGTTGTATATAATCTTTTAAAGCTTCATTTTGACTCGGCGCCAACAGTCTGAGTACTGATTCCATTCCAATCATCTGTCAGTATCTGAGAACCAGTTTCTTCATATCTCCTTGTTGAATCTAACTTTGTCAAGCTTGAACCATTAGTTTTTCTATATTGGTTACTAATCATAGGAATTTTATGTATATTCCGATTTGCTGACCGTAAGAGGGTGAGCAGCCTGTCATGGCAGTAGAGACCTGCCAAAACGGTAATTACTCCCAGTGAGGCGTTGGGCACAAGATCAGGGGGTGCTGCGAACTTATCAGTGACCCAGCTGAGGCGGGGCGTCTACTCGAAACTATTGCACTACAAGTTATGTCAGTCAGTCGGAGGTGACCATAGTACTAGAGAAATGTTTCGTTTCTATACAGACACTGAAAACAGTCCTGATGAGGGAGTAAAGTGTTTCAAAATATGGGGCAGGGTGTCTACAGGGAACTATCGCACTACAAGTTATATCAGTCAGTGCGAGGTGACTAGAGAGCAAGAGGTGTTTGGCTCCCGTACAGACACAACGGCGACGAACGACTGCACTGTTGTGTGTGTGTGTGTGTGTGTGCTGGCTGCATACGTGATACTGAAGGAAAAGAAAACATTTACATACTGTATAGGTGAAAATGAGGTTACGGAACAAAGCTTATGGGGGTTACAGTCAAAATTTCAGCGCAGTGCAGTGTGTCTGTAGAATCGTCATAGGTCAGAAAAACACAGAGAAAAAGAAAACAGCATATCCAAACATTGCGGCGTCTTGTGTTGACAAGCTGTAGCAGACACCATTGTTATGTATGCTCAAGGGTGTTTTCATGAGTCTAGTGGTAGTTGAACAAGGATTCTGCGTCAGTATTGGATAAAGGAGACCCATGAATCTGACAAGTTATATATATAGTCTTTGAGAATATTCCTTATGGGAGAAGAAAAGCGATTAAAAATATGTGCCCAAGACAAATGGCTACACAAGTATTCACTCTACCCTGGAAGAGCGGAAGTGGTTCGGTGGTTCAGTGTTTGTCTACGTAACCAGTTTCCGAGCACTGTTTCAGTACTACATTCAGAGACATTGAACGAGATTCCCCTCCCTCACACACACACACACACACACAAGAAAATAGACTTAAAGGAATAAAAGAAAACTGTTGCAAAGGCTACACCCAACGCACACACACACACACACACACACACACACACACACACACACACACACACACACACACACACACACACACACACACACAAGAAAATAGATTTAAAGGAATAACAGAAAACTGTTGCAAAGGCTACACACACACACACACACACACGCAGACACACACACACACACACACACACACACACACACACACACACACACACACACAAGAAAATAGACTTAAAGGAATAAAAGAAAACTGTTGCAAAGGCTACACCCAACGCACACACACACACACACACACACACACACACACACACACACACACACACACACACACACACACACACACACACAAACAAGAAAATAGATTTAAAGGAATAACAGAAAACTGTTGCAAAGGCTACACACACACACACACACACACACGCAGACACACACACACACACACACACACACACACACACACACACACACACACACACACACACACACACACACACACACACACACACACACAAGAAAATAGACTTAAAGGAATAAAAGAAAACTGTTGCAAAGGCTACACCCAACGCACACACACACACACACACACACACACACACACACACACACACACACACACACACACACACACACACACACACACACAAACAAGAAAATAGACTTAAAGGAATAAAAGAAAACTGTTGCAAAGGCTACACACACACACACACACACACACACACACACACACACACACACACACACACACACACACACACACACACACACACACACACACACACACACACACACACACAAACAAGAAAATAAACTTAAAGGAATAAAAGAAAACTTGCAAAGGCTACACCCAACACACACACACACACACACACACACACACACACACACACACACACACACACACACACACACACACAAGAAAATAGACTTAAAGGAATAAAAGAAAACTGTTGCAAAGGCTACACCCCGAAATGTTATTTCGTAGGTCCCGTGTTCAGAAACGACTACTTTCAAATGCCACAGAGATTAGTCGGGCTCCCAAGAATGTAGAAATTATGTTAATCTGTCATTAGAACCATAAAAAGAAAAAAAAAACATCCTCAGAAGCCCGTATAGCTTCAAGTAAAGCAGTGTGAATGTACTGGAGGTCCAGCGCCCGCGTGTTTCAAAATATGGACCCTGATCTGAGTGACGGTGCAGAACAAACACTTGAGCCAAACCATATGATGTAAAACAGAGTAAATATATCCAATAGAATTATCTTCCTGGTGGTTCTTGAGCTGTCGTGGTGAAAACCGGCGTGCCTTCCTGCCATCACCTCCCTCCCCACACACAATCCCTCCGTTTGGCGACACGCACGCAATCTAATGAAGTCTTCGCTCGTCGTCAGTCGCCAGAGCCCCGCAATCCCCCGCTCGCTGCTGAAGGACGGCCTCTCGCAGCCCCGAGCCCCGTCACCCGCTGGAAGATCAAAAGTCAGACACGAGTGAGCGGCGCTGAGCCTCCGCCACTCACAGCCAAATTTAAAGAAGGATAAAGCACCAGTGGAGAGCTGCCGTCGCTCAACAACCGCTCCACCTCCACCTCCACCTCCGCTTCCACCACCACCACCAACCCTCCGCCATCACCACCCAGCTCATCAATCCCTCCTACTTCACCACCACGGCCAGCCTTTCGCCTCCTCCATCACCACCACAACTGCCACCACTAATACCAGCCTTCCACCATCGCCACCGCCACCACTACCACCACCGCCTAGCTCATCCAGCTCCCAGCAGCACAACACGAAACAAAGGCATCTACTTCATGTATTTTGATGAGTTAAGTAAATATTTACGTCAAATCTGTTGGCATTAAATATATATATATATATATATATATATATATATATATATATATATATATATATATATATATATATATATATATATATATATATATATATATATATATATATGCTGCACAAAAACGTAAAATTAATGAAATTTTGAAAATGTCAGAATTTTACCATTTCGTTGCCATGAATGTGAAAGCTTTTTTTTTTTTCCCGAGAGAAAGTGTAGATTACGTTTAAATGTTTCATAAAGCGTGCATTGTTATATTTCGTAAATGTATAAACGAAGTGACACATGCAAATAAATTCAAAAGAAAAGTACACGAGCAGGGAAAAAAAAAAAGGAAAAAAGTAGTTTCACACCACACACACACACACACACACACACACACACACACACACACACACACACACACACACACACACACCAGAAGAATTACGCCATGAATCATAAAATCCAGTGCCTCTTCGTGTCGTCCCGGGAAGTCATTAAAGCTGATGAAGTTCATTGTTGACTCACTGCACCTCAGCCTCGCCTCGCCTCGCTGCGGGAAGGGCAGGGTGAACCATTCCTGCCCTGCGCTGCCCCGGGACTGCCTAGCGGCGGCATCTTTTCCTCAGCGGTCCCTTCCCTAATTCATAATGTTGATAGTAAAGGAGAGGGGAAATGTGCGTATGGTGGAGTTCAGGAAGGGATGGGTAGTGATACAATGATACGTAGGGTAGAGTTATGAAAGAGATTGGTAGTGATGTTTGCTACTCCTTTACTAATTCATAATGCTAATAGTATAAGAGGGACACGTGTTTAATTAGGGTGGAGTTTAGTGATAGCGATGACATCCAAGTGTGAGTGGCATGAGCGTCTCCTGTCAGGGCGTTCAAGGTCGATGCGGAGACTGGCAGGGTGAGGCATTATTTAGAACGCGGTATCGAAAGGGCAGTTTGAAGCTTCACCTCACTGTAACTCCACTCCTCGTCCTTCTGTTCTTTCAGTCATTCTCTGCTGTCTTAACCTTCTCTCCCTGCCTCGCCAGACATCGCCAGTAAACAGGTGGTAATGTAGCTTGAGGCAAAGGGCTTACATTAAGCTCTCGTCAAGAAGAGGGTGAAAATTGACTAACAGGAGGAGGATAGCGAGGTGAAGTTCCTTTCGGTCAGTGCTTGAGCCAAGAATCGCGTCTGCAGTTGATAATGGTTCACGATACTTTTTCTTGTCAGGGTTCTGGGTCGTCTCCTTGCTCTTGTTGATCAGTAACATTTTTCCGGTGTAACAAAACAATACTGAATCCCGAAGGTTTATAAGGCATGGCAATCCTGAACCGAAAATCGGCACCACGCATGATTCTTCTGGGCTCGGCGGCACAGCCAGGCGTATGACGCAGTGTGAGTTCTGCCGGGCTGATTCTTCCCTATACGGGCTTCCCTTGGCGCTCCTCGTTCTATAATACTCAAATCGTTTCTTACCGCGTCTTAAAAGATTATATTTGTGGTATTATATATCAGTTAGTAGCCTCTTGATGGCTGTGATCCAGCGCGACACGTTGGCACGCTGCGCGGCGCTAACAGGTCACGGAGAGAGTTGACGTTCAGTGGCACTGAGCGAGTGACGGGTGATTGTGTGCGCGGCTCGCCACTTCCCCCGCCCGAGGAAGTTCAGAGGACCGACTTGTAGACTTGTAACTATGTAGCTTCGCCCTTATAGTTTTTGAAAAAAGTTAATGCAGTGCAGTTGATTACTACTGAAATAGTACTCCATGTTTTTACCGAGATTAGTGTGGCGGGGAATGTTGCAGAGTTGATACATGAATGGGAGTTTTAGTACAAGCGAACATTAGTTTGGCGACAACCACCTGTGAGTGTCTTGTGATCGCGTAGTGCTGCCTCCAGGTGCTGGCAGGCCCCTGTGGTGATGGGGGCCGCGCTGCACATACTGCTGCTCATCGCTCACGCAGCCCTCGCCGCCGCCACCAAGGCAGGTGAGTACAGCACAGGTGAACGCAGGGCGGCTCTCGGCCCGGGCTGCTACTGGCGGGCGAGGCTGACACGCACTGCCTCTCCTGTGGGATTATATTTGTAACTGTAATTGTCACACCTAATTTACTGAGTAGATAACAATTGCAAAGATATTGGCGTTTTTTTTTTTCTACTCATTTTTCATTTTTTTCTTCAAATTTTGATGTTTGTTGGAAGCACCTCGGCAAACAAAACTATTTTTCTTTTATATTTTCAAAAGCTAACAGCCAGCCGATGCGCTTTCAATTAATCTGTTTGACGTTTCTGTTGTAAATCACCAGTTTATCTCTGCCTCCTCCTCCTCCTCCTCCTCTACCTTCCCTCCAGATCTAGCGATTTGCAACTGAAAAATGAAAGTAGATTAAAATCAAAAGGAAAAATGAACTAAAATGATGATTGTAAGGTATCATTAAGAGGGATTTGTGATGGAAATGGTAGGCACGGTAATGTAAAGGTCAATATCTATGCATAGTTACATATTGATTTATCGTAGTTGACCTCCCAAGTGAGACAGACAGGTGTAGTTTCGTAATGGTGCCGCCACTGTAGGGAAGACGTGGTATACTTTGTTAATCTTTTATTGTGATGCAGCACTTCGGCCACGTCACGTCATATTAGTTATTATTGGGCTGCGTCTGTCTGTCCGCAGTTAGTTACTCAGTTATCACAATACTCACCTTAGTTATTAGTTGGTGGGTCGCGTCTGTCAGTCTACCAGCAGTGATTTACTGACACATCTATCACAATAGTCACTTTCGTTATTACTCACTGGGTTGTCTCTCTCAGTCTACCAGGAGTTACTGAGTTACCACGATGCGGGCTTCATGTAGGCATTAATTATTTTACGTTTACATGCGTTATTTCAGTTTGCCTTAGTTGCACGTTTGTGTGTGTGTGTGTGTGTGTGTGTGTGTGTGTGTGTGTGTGTTAGACTTTTGAAATAGCTCAAAGGAAAGCAAGTGTTAAGCGTTTTTACAGAGATACAGTGTCCTGAGTTGGTTACACAATCACCACGGTCTCGCCTGTTCATGCCTCCACCATTGTGCGTGTGTTAGACTGTATTGGAATTATAGAACTAGCACATAAGAAAATGTTGAGTTTCTGGAACACGCGAGTACCTATGATTTCTGGAACTGTTTCTTGTTGCAATCCTTAGTCTCGCTTGTTCTTACCTCCAGGAAATTGTTGAAGCAGAAGATATTGAAGTAACCTTGAAACCTGGAAGCTAAAAAGGCTAACAGTTTTTTAGATGCACTGAAAATGCTCTGTATTTTTAAGCAGACTGGAAAATGTTACTTTTTTTTTTGAGAAAAAAAATCCCAACTCTTTTTGGCAAGACTGAAAAAGGGCCAACATTTTTTGACACAATATTTAAGTGAGTGGTTACTAAGTCTTGCTTCATGTGTGTGTGTGTGTGTGTGTAATCTTACATCGTATCTCTATTTTTAATAGACAGTAGTGGAAATGAGAGGTTTTCAGGGGTATTTATCAAGGACAGCGCATCATCAATGAGAAGACACGCATGAAAACCCGACCTGAGTCTGGTCTTTGATAAAGGTTCTGGTGAGAAAACAAGCAAAGCAAAATAACTTTTAACACATCTAAACATATTACAAAGGTTACAAGGGTGATTTTTTTTCTCAACCAATGAACTTTATTCTTAAACCTTTCGTCTTATTCTTGCAATTAACAGGCTCAAGTCGAAGTTACTGTAGTTTTCAAAGGTTATTAATGATTTTAGGGATAGAGTATTAATGACCATGCATCTTCAATGGGAAAACACGCATGAAAACCCGACCAATTATCTGTGTGGCCTTTGATAATAGTTCTGATGAGAGAACAAAGCGTTTAAGAACGCGAGCCATTAAGCGCTCTCCCTTGTTATAAGCTCTTTGTGTGCTGGCACACTGCAATGAATGAAGTACAGCGAATGTAGCAAGGTAGATTTTACAAGCGAAAATGTGAGGTTTGTTTTATGTTGAGTTGCTTGCAGTGCCTATGGTTAACCCTGAGGAAGATGCTATAATCTCATGGAGTTATTTAGTTTAACCACTACGCTGTGTAATGAATGAAATGTAACAAATATAGCTAAACTTTTTTTTTACAAACTAAGATGCGAACTTTGTTTTATTTTGAGTTACTTTTTTTTTTTATGTAGGAGGGGCACCGGTCAAGGGCAACAAAACTGTAATAAAGAAAAGGCCTACTGAAGTGCCGATCTCCGAACAGAATCAAAAGCGGTAGTCAAAAATTACAGGATAAGTGTCTTGAAGCCTCCCTCTTGAAAGATCTCAAGTCATAGGAAGGAGAAAATACTGAAGCAGGAAGGGAGCTCCAGAGTTTACCTACAGTTAATTCAAAGGAAGATGCTATGATTTCATGGTTATTTAGTTTAATAAATACGCGGTGTAATAAATTAAATATAGCAAATGTAGCATGTTGTTTTTACAGACGAAGATGTTAAGGGTTGCTTACATTTAAGTAACGGAGTCCCAAAAATTAAGCTATAGAAACGTGGTATAACTTTTAGAGGTAACTTAGCTCAATCATTACACGGGGCAATAATGTAGCAAAATATTTTTTGAGAAAAGATATGATTCTTTCTATTCAAAGTTAGTTGTAGTGTCTATAACTAACCAATAGAAAGATGATATAATTTGAAGAGGTAATTTAGTTCAGTCAATACACGGTCTCAAGTTAGTTCCGTGAGGGTGCTGGCAGACTGCTCTGAATTGTGGTAGAGACTTGCAGAAGGAAAAGGAAGGAAAGGTAGCAAGAAATCGAAAAAAAAAAAAAAAAAGATATCAAACAGCTTTCCAATATACAGGCGTTTATTTCTTAAGGTGATTACTTTCTTAATCGTTACTGTGCTGTCACGTTTGTTCTTACCTGCTTGTGTGTGTGTGTGTGTGTGTGTGTGTGTGTGTGTGTGTGTGTGTGTGTGTGTGTGTGTGTGTGTTTCGTAGGTTATGATATTATAATACCAGTGCCGTTATGTATATTTAACTCTTAGAAAAAAAAAATGTTCCTAAACGGTTATAAGCATTTCTCTAAGCAATTTCCCTCGAGAGAAAAATATGGCAACCGCTTTCCTACATACAAGTAAAGGCATAACTTCTAGAATTAATATCCGTCATAATCATTAACCTATCTCACTATCTCTCAATTCTTACCTTCTTGTGTGTGTGTGTTAGCAGACTATAGTACTTCCAGTGTAACGTGCATTGCCTCCCTCACTCACTCTCTCGCTAGGGATACAAAAGGCACCTCATGCTGGAAAAACAACGTATGATCGCCAGTTCCCTTGTGTTGGGGCTTAACAGGAGGTTGTTCCTTACCATTAGCGACCGTGCCAGGGAAATGACCGCGACGTTACGAGGTGCAAACTTTGTGAAGAATGCTGCCGCTACTTTTTCCTCTCTTCCTACCTGGGATAAACTTTGCGGGTGTGAAAGGAAATCTGAAAAAAAAACGGTGCTGGGTTTGCGGGTGGAGGGAAGGAAAGAGGAGGTGTGGTGTGTAAAAAGTGCAATGTTGAAGGAAGGAAAGTTATGTGTTCGAGTTGAAGGGAAAGAAGTGGAAATGAAGTTAACCAAGTGGGGAAGAAAGTGAGAGTGAGAGTGAGAAAGAAAGAAAGAGGAAAAGAGAAGGAGAGAAGAGAAGTCCAGATTTGTGCTGAGTGAATCTGAAATTAATTAAGTTACGCAAAGGCTAGTAATAACACACACACACACACACACACACACACACACACACACACACACACACACACACACACACACACACACACACACACACACACACACATGCGCGCACAGGTAGATAGATAAATACATTGATAGATTGACACCACACCGTACCACACACACACACACACACACACACACACACACACACACACACACACACACCTATACATTACCTCATAAATACACACATACACATCAAACTCAAACGTATTAGTCATACACGCACGATATAAATTTAGCCAACAAACTACGCAGGGCCATGCAAGGCGTACACTGCACAACACAACACCACACTTCATTACACAGCTGGGAGGTGCGTGTGTGTGTAGTAATGCATACTTTTATTTACTTTCTTGTTGTCCTCGTTATTTTTCTCCAGCTATTGTTGTTGTTCGGCTCCTGTCTTTTCTTCGTCCTCATCCTTTTTTGATCCTGTTCTTGATCTTATTCTTGTTCTTCTTTTTCTCTTCTTTTCAACTACTACTACTACTACTACTACTACTACTACTACTACTACTACTACTACTACTACTATGAAATAATGTGTAAAAATTGTATCACACTTAAAATTTGCCATTATCTACGTCTAGAGTGGACATGTTACTAAACCACCACCACCACCACTACCACCACCACCACCACCACCACCACCACATACACACGCACTTCATAGACTCCGCCTCGTGAAAAGTGCGCTATGTTTTGATGATAATTTTTCCCCCGTGAGGTATTTGCGTGAAAGGGAGCAGCGGCGCGGCGTGTGTAATATGATCGATGGCAAATTGAAGAGTCTAGGGTGTGGGAGATAAAAAATAGTGTTGGCAGGGAGTTAATTTTGACGTGAGCCTCGGGGCGGACGGGGCTGGGCGAGTGCTGCTTATGATGTTAATGCTGTCACGGGGCGGGGAGTGCTGGGCTTGCCTTGCTTGGGGGAATGGGGGAGGGGGGGGTGAAACACGCTATGGTTATATGTACCGTACCGTACTTTGATAAACACGCTATGGGTAGACTGTTATACTTTGTTACTCGTGTGATTTTGCTGCTGGTTGTTGTTGGAGAGTGGATGTGTTGTTCTTTGTGTTCTTTGTTGGTGGTTTTTGTGTTTTGATTTATTTTTATGCAGTATTTGTGTATTTCCGGGATGTAAACTATATTTGTAATAGTGAAATGTTAAAGGCTGCTGCCGTGGATTTTAACTTAAAGTATGGAAAATGAAAATATGCCTTTAAAACTCAGACATTATATATAAAATGGATACGTGCGATGTATATTTTCGGTGTTCCTGATGGTAAAGTGTTGGTGAATGCCTCCATAGACTTAACAATGTATGGAAAGTACCAGTGTGCAAACTTAAGTGATATTTTTGAAGGATAAGTGTGTTATTCAATGTTCAGAGGATGTTATAGATGGATGTTCTTTGAAATATAGAAAATGTTAACGTGCCTTGAATCATAAACTGAAATACTGTTGTTCTTGGTGTATAAAGTGAAGGATGCTGCTCTTAATGCTGAAAAACAGAACGTTGAATATTGTAATGGCTAAAATATCAAATAATACTCAGTGGAAAGTGTAAATGTGAAGAGAATCTCAACAGAAAATGACTAGATACTGTGGAGGAAATTGTGGTGATTCGGTGAAGAAAAAGTAATGTATAAAACTGAAAACTAAACACAAGTGAATAGCAGAATAAAAAGACTACAAAGGGAAAATTAGATTGGAGAAGGAAAGTGCAGTAGAAAAGTAAAATTAGATCTCGAAAAGAGGAAAACGTAGGTAAACGGATGTAAAGGGAGAAAGAAAGAATGATACAATTTAACTCCACGAAAAGAAGGTCGGTTAAAAAAAAACCTAGACTTGAAAGTAAAAAAGAAGAAAATAGAATTCCAGTGAAAAAGACTAAAAAATGGAAACATGCCGGAGTAAAAAGCGACTAAAAAAAAAAAAAAATAATAATAATAAGCAAGACATTTCTATTCCCAAAAGAGAGAGAGGAAAAAAAAGTTGATAACCAGGAGATGGAAAGAGAAAATGGAATCCGACGAAAAAAAAAATGCTTCTAAGGAAAAAAAAAAAAAAGGAGAGGTAGAAGACCAGACATCAAGGAAGAAAACTTACTAGACACAGATAAAAAAAAAAAACGCAATTCCAGAAAAGAAATTTCCGAAGAAAAAAAAAGGTGAGGTTTCGAAAAAAAAAATAATAACCATGATAAGGAAAGAAAAGAAGGAAAAAAAAACGAAATACTGTTAAAAAAAAAAGTCACTGTAAAGGCAGAATGAGAAAAAAAGAACGAGATTATTTTATTACTGGGAAAAGATGATAAGAAAAAAAAGCAACAAAGAAGAAACCAAATCCTGTTAAAGAAAACATGAAAGAAGGAAAAAAAGAAGGAAAGAAAAAAAAGAAGCGAAATTCCAGCAAAAGGAAAGTCAAAAGGGTGAAAAAAGGCTCTGAAGGGGAAAATAAAGAAAGTAAATTAGGACTACATCAAAACACGAGATAGATAAGCGACGAGGGAAAAAAATAAGGAAACGAAATTACAGGATAAAAAAAGACGCGAAAAGGGAAAAGATCGAAAAAATAAATTACCTACGAGAGGAAAGAAAGAAAAGAAAAAAATAACAACAGAAAAACACGAAACAAAATTGAAAGAAAAGTTACTCGTTAAAGGAAAAAAAAAAAAGAAAAAAGTACATACAAGTTTCTAATGACAGAAAAACAAGAAAATGTACGACAGGCAAAATTACATAATGATGAAAAAAAGTTCAGAGATGAAAAGAAAAAAAAAAAAAACGTTAGGGTAAGATCTTAAGAAAAGCAACAGCAAATAATGAAGAGTGATAAGAAGAAAAGACTGGAAAATTTAACGATCAGGTGAAATCGTGTGATAGGAAAAGAAAACCACATATGGAGAAAGAAATCGTACCTGATAACGAGAGAGAGAGAGAGAGAGAGAGAGAGAGAGAGAGAGAGAGAGAGAGAGAGAGAGAGAGAGAGAGAGAGAGAGGCAAAAAAGACTAGAAGAAACCGACTTGGTAAAGGGAAAAAAGAGGAAAAAAGTGACATTGGAAAACGAGATCTCGGGGAAAAAAACAAAAGATAAGCTAGTAATAAAAAAAATAAATAAATAAAAGGGAAAAAAACTAGAGGTGAGAGACGGGAATCACATGTCAAAAAAAAAAAAAAAAAAACGGAGATAACAAGAACACAAAGAAAAAAGTGGGAAAAAGGAAACGGAATAAAAAAAGAAACAGGAAAAAAAAGTCAAGAATAAGACTAGAAGAAAGAGGAGTAAAAAAAAGGAGGAGGAAAAAGGAGAAAAGAAAGAAAATAGAAAAGAAAAGAAAAAGAGAGGAAGAAAGAACAAAAAGAGACAAGAAAGAATTGAGAACTAGACGAGAGAGAGAGAGAGAGAGAGAGAGAGAGAGAGAGAGAGAGAGAGAGAGAGAGAGAGAGAGAGAGGAGCAACAAGAAAAACGTGACAAGAAGAAAGGGACATAAGAAAACAACAACAACAACAACAATAGCAACAAAAGTGTCAAGAAAACGAGACATCGAAAAAGAAAACGGAGAAAGAAGCGGCAGCAGATAACCACACGAGCTGAAGAAAACGTAACAAGTAAATGGAGAGACTCGGCTAGACTTAGCGAGGCTTGGCGGAGTAAGGAGGGATAATGTGCCTCGATATTGGAAGGCAGTGATTGGCAGCGAGATTATTGGTGACTGAAAATTTCATAGAGTAAAGAACTTGGCGGCAAGTATATTAAGTGCGAGAAAATAAGCTGACACGAATACCACCTTTGTGAGAGGAGGGGAGTGAGAGAGAGGGAGGGGTATGACACTAAAGAGAGTAAGAAAAAAAATCAGGTAAAGAAAAAGGTTAAAATTCTAGAGGTGAAGAAAAAAAGTGGAAATTCTTAAAAAAAAATAAGGAAAGATGAAGGAAAAAGGAAAGAGTGAGAGATAAAAAGAGAGGGAGAAACAAAAGAAGAAAAAAAGGGAGAACACGAGAAGACTGAAAAGATCAAACGATAAAAAGGAAGGAAAGAAAAAAAAAAACAGAGAGAGAGAGAGAGAGAGAGAGAGAGAGAGAGAGAGAGAGAGAGAGAGAGAAGCCCCGTATGATATGATGTGATTGTGTGACGCCGCTCAGTGTTGGGTGCTGTGTGGTACTGATCAATATCAACACGAGCTCTTCTTTACGTGAATACTGTGCGTTAGTGAGGTGAGGGGCGTAACACTGCATAGAGAAGGCTTGTGCTTGCTTCCTTTACGCGAATACTGGCTTAGTGAGTGTCAAGGGTGTAAGATGGTGAGGTACAGGAATTGATGGTGCTTACGGGATCTGCTTGGCTTCATTGTGAGAGATTTAATGTTTGTTGTGCAGCTTTCTGGTTTTGTGTTTTTTTTTTTTTTCCCTTGAGTTGCGACAATAATCTCTTAAAACTCGTGTCTTAAGTTTGGTATTGTGTCCGTAATCTCTTCCTTCTGAGATGCACGAGTGTCATAATCAAGTTTTCGTGTTTCTGTTTGTCTTTTCCTCCTCCTATTTGTTGCTGAATCTCGACAGTTGATAATTGGATTCGAAATTGTCTTTTTGGATGTGGTACTTTGCTTTCTCTCTCTCTCTCTCTCTCTCTCTCTCTCTCTCTCTCTCTCTCTCTCTCTCTCTCTCTCTCTCTCTCTCTCTCTCTCTCTCTCTCAACGAAGCTTATATATTTTTTTGTTTGTCTTTTTTTGGCTCCTGCAGGGTGAAGTGTTTCGCTGCCTTGTTTAAATTCCTTTCAGCGGGTTCAAATAAAAACTATGTTTTTTTTTTCAATGATGTTTTATGGTTTTATTAACAGGAGAAAAGTGTCTGAGTAATTCTAGACCATGAATAAGAAACTAAACCGATAATTCGCTTGATCGGTTTCTTTAAAACAGTCATTATGAGAGAACAAAATTACAAAATAGTGAGTCAGCCAGAAAAAAAGCTTTTGGTACTTTTTAAGTTAGTTTTATTGTTCAAGTGATACAAAGAAAGCTAAAAAAATTAACACCATTAATTGTAAAGATAATCATGGCTATTAATTCGTATAGTTTCAAATCCAATCCTTTTGAGAGAACGGCTACAAAAATACAGGTCTTTGTCATGCATGAGGCAGCCAGTGCAGAGCAAATTAGCAACAGAATGATGCATAATTGAATGAGCAAATAGCGAGTTTTTAAAAGAAAGTAGAGAAGTAAGTGGACGAACATGGAGCAGGTAAACACAACATTTATAAAGGTAAATACAAGTAAAGGAAAGACGCTAGGAATATGTGGAGGTGAATAATGAAAGTAATGCACGAAGGCTGAGTTAGGAATGGCATAGTAGGAGTAATTTACGTCTCTGAGGGAGGACTGTGAATGGAGATTAAGTAGTTGAGTGAATGGGCAAGGGAAAACTAATTAGGGGGTTAAGGAAAGTTGTGTGCTTAGTACTTAAGTAACGCTCCATTTCCTGCTTGTTTATTTGTTTGTTTGTTTATTTAGTTTGTGTCTACGTATGTTATATTGACATTTATACCAGTATGTTTTGTTTTTTTCTTTCTTTTAATGTCTCTTTTCTTTCTCATTTTTACTTTATTTCTTTTCTTTTATTTATTTTGTGTATTTACTTTTTCAGTCGTAGAAGAAACTGATCCTTGGCTTCGAAAAATTAAAAACAGCACTTGTACCTTCCTATAACATTGTACTACAACACTTAAACCAGCAAGACTGTAAGAGTGTGACGACTTTCTGAGTGAGGATCATCCTTCCTGATGCCTCGTAGTGCTCCATCGCGGCCCTCAACCTCCCTCCAGCTCTCACAGCCCCGGAATCCCGAACGATCCCTTAAGTCTTAGGTCCATATTCTGAAACACTTCTGCCTGCACGTCGACTACTTTCAGAAGGCTTTATTTGAAGTGAAGCGTGTCTCTAAGGGTATCTTTATGGTTCTAGTGACAGATTAACAAGAATTTTGCATTATTGAATGGAGAAACACACTTGAGAACCCGACAAATTGTTTTCAAAAGGGTGTAGTTAAAGTGACGCGGGTTTTTAAAAGATGTTTTTTAAAGGTTTTGCTGATAGGTGAACAAAATATTCATGTTATTAACTCGGGAAACACACTTGAAAACCCGGTAATTATTTTCAAAAGTTAGTAATTGAAGTGACGCGGATATTTGAGGATGTTTTTTTCAAGGTTTTAGTGATAGATGAACAAGATTTTTACATTATTGACATCGGAAACACTTTTGAGAGAACCCTGCTAATTACCTCTCTTACCTTTGAAAACAGTCACGTTGAGAGAGCAGTATTTCTGAACACGGGTGATGGCCCTGGTAGGTACATCGCGTCTCTTTCTCCCTCCAGCCGTGAAAGCCTTGGGAGTTTGAAACGATTCCTCTAATCGCCTCCTACGGTGAGATTTAATCCGGGAGTTTACGAGTTCACGTGGCCGATCCTTCCTCCAATCCCGGTCTTGTCTGTCTTATGTTGTAATTAAAGACTCGAAATTATGATGTGGTGTTAATTGTTTTCGCAGGTAATATATTTAGTGTTTATTGGATAGAGGTGTAAGTTATTAATAATGTAAGGTAAATTAATGCTGCTTTTTTTTATTCAAGTTTTCTTACCTGACTCCTCTCTCTCTCTCTCTCTCTCTCTCGTCCTCTCCTCTCTCTCTCTCTCTCTCTCTCTCTCTCTCTCCTCTCTCTCTCTCTCTCTCCTCTCTCTCTCTCTCTCTCTCTCTCTCTCTCTTTCTCTGTTTTTTCCTTCCTCTCCTATTATCTCCCTCTTTTCCTCTCCTCCCCCTCCTCTTCTCTCCTCTTCTCTCTCTCCTCTTTGCTTCTACTTTATCCAACCCTCCAAGTTTCTTCTTCCTCTTCCTCCCCTCTTCTTTTCTTCTCCCTTTTTCCTCACATCTTTCCTCTTCCCATCCAGTTCTCCTTTTCTCTCCTCACCCAGCTATCCAAATTTCTTTTGTCTCCTGTTTCGCTTTCCTGTTATTGTTTTTCTCCCTTCTCCTCTCCCTTCCCCTCACGTTCTCTCACTCCCCTCTCACCTTTCCCCCTTCCCTCCTTATCGCTCTCCTATCTTCCCTTTTATCTTCCCCTTCCTCTCTGTTCCTCTTTTCATCCTATCTTTTTTTCCCGTTTACTCCTTACTACGTCTCTCTCTCTCTCCTCTCTCTCTCTCTCTCTCTCTCTCTCTCTCTCTCTCTCTCTCTCTCTCTCTCTCTCTCTCTCTCTCCTCTCTCTCTCTCTCTCTCTCTCTCTCTCTCTCTCTACCCCTAGTCATTTACCATCATCCGGTCTTTTTTTTTCCTACCTCCCTCACTTTCTCTGTTTTTTCCCTTCTTTTCTTTCACTCCTTCATCCCCATCGTGTATTGATCGGTGACACGTGCCATGCAGTACGTGAATAGTGAATGAAAATGGGGAAGGTGTGTGTGGTGTGTGTGTGTGTGTGTGTGTGTGTGTGTGTGTGTGTGTGTGTGTGTGTGTGTGTGTAGGGGGGAGGGGTGAGTGTAGTTATGTAGTTAGTGTGGATGGTGATGGTGATTGGATATGAATAATGAAGAGTATTGTAAGAGATTGTGTGTGTGTGTGAGTGAGCTTGCAACTGAAGAAGGATTACCAGAGCATTGCGGGAAGGGCGCTGAATGGTGAGAGAGAGAGAGAGAGAGAGAGATGAGACGAGAGAGAGAGGAGAGAGAGAGAGAGAGAAGAGAGAGAGAGAGAGAGAGTGTGTGTGTAGGGGCAGTAGCATATGTCCTCATATCTCTCTCTCTCTCTCTCTCTCTCTCTCTCTCTCTCTCTCTCTCTCTCTCTCTCTCTCTCTCTCTCTCTCTCTCCTCCTCTCTCTCTCTCTCTGGGAAGTGTTGTAGAGACGTTATTGGAAAACTGTATCTACACCTTCTTGTTTACCTTTGTTGTTCGTTCTGTTAGTGAAGGGAACATGGAAGGAGGTGGGATTTGTCGTTGGTATCAATGAAAGATAAAAAAAAATATATATATATAAAGTAAATAAATGAAGTGTAGATAACGCATGTTGCCGATAAGAGAAATTGTGATGAAGAAAATATGAACAAAGGAAGAAAAAAATAGAAAGCTTGTGTGTATGTGTTTGTAGATAAAATAAATAGAAAAAAATAGAAAAAAATAGAGTAAATGAACAAGAAATACGAAGAAAAAAACTTGTATATCTTATAAGTAACGGAAATAACGATACAAATGAAAATAAATAAAAAAATAAATGAATAAAAAGTAGAGGAAAGCTTGTCATATATGTTGTCGTCGATAAGATAAATAATAAAAGAGAAACACTTGTATTTTCTGTTGTTGTCTGTTTGTTTGTGAGTGTTTGTCTGTCTCACTTTTTGTATGCTTTGCTCTATCGCCTTTTTATTTATTTATAGAAAAGAAAACTTGTATATTTATGTGGGTTTGTTTACGAGTCTCTCTCTCTCTCTCTCTCTCTCTCTCTCTCTCTCTCCCTCCGTCTCGCTCTCTCTCTCTCTCTCTCTCTCTCTCTCTCCCTCTCTCTCTCTCTCTCCTCTCTCTCTCTCTCTCTCTCCTCTCTCTCTCTCTCTCTCTGTGTGTGTGTGTGTGTGTGTGTGTGTGTTTCTTTACGTCTGTCTGTTTTTCTATGTCTGTCTGTCTCGTGTTATCGCGGAATTTGTTTTTTTATCATCTATTTCTTGCAGATTATCAGTATTTGTTTGTCCGTCTGTCGGTTTGTCTCGCTGTTTCCAGAAGTCGGTCTAGTGTGTAACTTTCTGCATCACAATGTTTTTATTGATCTGGTGCTGTTGCTGTTATTATTATTATTATTATTATTATTATTATTATTATTATTATTATTATTATTATATTTAGTTTTCAATGTTCATTCTTGCATTCCACATTCATCATAAAAAAAAAAAGGTTTTACACAAAATCTGATCGCTATTGTTTCTTTCATTTAGCTTCTTTCATATGACAACAACAACAACAGTAGCAACAACATCAACAACAACAAAAACAACAAATGGAAAAACTAGACAAACGTGTTATTAGAAACGTGAAATTGTTGTAACTTATTTTGTTGGTAGGATTTTTTGTTGTGCTTTTTTCTCTCACTTGCCCTTCATATTTTTTTTCCTTTTATCCAGAAGGTAATCACTTTCACATGAAACAACAACAACAACGATATGAATTTGTTTGAAGTGTTTTTGTTGGGAGGAATACTGACGGTGCTTAAGTTTTTTTCTTCCTCTTCTTTTCTTCCTTTAAGAGATGTGGAATTGAATTGTTTTTGTCTGGAGAAATCTAGAATGTTGGTTAAGTTTTTACGTCCCTTTCCTTCCTTTTGTTATTATTATTACTATTATTGTTGTTGTTGTTGTTGTTGTTGTTGTTGTTGTTGTTGTTGTTATAAGTAATAGGAGTAGTAATCGTCGTCGTCGTCGTAGCAATAGTAATAGTCGTATTATTATTATTTTTATTATTATTAGTTGTAGAAGTCGAAGTAGTAGTAGTAGTAGTAGTAGTAGTAGTAGTAGTAGTAGTAGTAGCTTTTTTAGGGACAAGGTTCAATGATAACGTTTCACACACGTGGACATAATTATTTACATTTACTTATTTATTTATTTATTTACCTATCTTTTATGTGTTTACCGTGCCTTCACTGGAAGCCGCGGGTGTGATCAGTGTAATTCATGGCAAATGCTTCGTTAATGAAGGTGAATTTGTACAAGTCCTGCGTTTAATCGAATTTGGGATTGGGTCATTATCGTCTCTCGTCTAATTAACCTGCGCATTACGTGGATCCACCAGGTAAATAATATTCGCACTGATCACACCTGCCTACCTGCCTTGTGTCCTTCGTAACCCTGCCCTGTTCCTAAAACCTGAATCTGAATTTCTCCTCACCCTTGTTTTCCCTTAAATTTTCTTCTCCACCAAGGGCTAAGGACTAAGAGTGTGTGTGTGTGTGTGTGTGTGTGTGTGTGTGTGTGTGTGTGTGTGTGTGTGTGTGTGTGTGCTGCTTTTTGTCTGGGCCGCCTCGTGTTTGATTGCCAGCCTGTTATATAGAAATAGATAGAATAGTCTCCCCTTGTAATTATTTTGAACTGTTTTCTTTTATCTTGTTTTTCATGTGGTGCTTTCATCTGTTTCCTTTGTTACTCTCACCTTCTCCCTGATCTCTTCCTACTTTTTTTTCCTTTATTTATCTTTGTTTTGTACTGAATATTTCTTGCCTTCATCTGGTGACCTCCCTGCCTTTTGAGACCGTCACCTCCTTAAATCTCCCTCTATCTTCTCTCGTCACCCTTCTCTTCCTTTTCTTTTCCACTGCCCTAACTTGCCACTAAACCCTACCTCGCTTTTTCCTATTTGTGTCTTTCCTTACTATTTTTCCACAGCCTGCATTATTTATCCTTGTCTCACTTTGTTTTCCTTTGTTTCTTCCCTGTTTTCCTTTGCAGACTTCCTATGTAATCTTCCTTGATTCCTCTTGTCTATGTACCTTGTAAATTTCCTGCTCTTGTTTTCCTTTCCCTGGTTTCCTCTTTTCTCCTTTGTAAACTTCATAACGTATCTCCCTTATTTCCTCTTGTTTCCCTTTGTTTATCTTTCAACCCTCATGCACTGTCCTCTTTGCCAACCCTTATCTCCCCCTCCCCTTGTAACTCGCTTGTTCACCTTGCAGTCTGCGCCTTACCCTCCCCTCTCCCCTCTTAACACCGTCCCTATCTCCTTATCTACCCTTGTTTTCCCGTTATTTCCATTTATCTTGCCTTATTGTATTAATTTCTTTTCCTTGCTTGTAATTTTAATGGCCTGTTTCCCTTGTTTATCCCTTGTTTCCCCTTACACTGTTGTCTCGTCTTCCTTCCCTACCCTTTGCAACCTTGTTATTTTTGTGCCTTTTTCTTACCCCCTTTTAACATTGCTTCCCCTGTTTCCCCTTGCCATTTGCCTTGTTTTCCTTGTTACCTGGTGTCCTTTTCCCCTCGTGTTTCCCTTGTCTTCCTCTTGAACCGTTCTATCTCTCCCCTTTTAACATTGCTGTCTCTGTTTCCCCTTCCATATTCCACTTATTTCTTTTGTAACATTGCTGTCCTTTTGACCTTCCTTTGGTTATTAGCCTTTTATCATTTCCTATCCTGATTCCTCATGTTTATTTTGTCTCGTCTTCTTTTCCCTTTTTCATGTAACCCTGGTGGCCTCCTCTTCTCTCGTCGCCTCTTGTCTTCTCTTGTCTTGCAAATCATGTGGCCTTGTTCCTATTACCTCTATTGTCTCTGTTGTCCTTCTCTTCCTTCATCTTTTTCTTTTTCAGTTCTCGTCTCACATTTTCCTTTGTATTGTAAGAGTTCTGTCCTCACCCTTCGTCTTTCCTGTTTTCCCTGTATGCCTTATGACTCTTCTCGTCACCCCTCGCCTCTTCCTTGTCTTCCCTGTAACTCTGGTATCCCTGCCGACCTCCTATAGTTCTCTTGTCTTTGTCTGTATTGAAGATAAACAATAGGATCCAGAATTGTTGAGTGCAGTAATTATGATGCAGTATAATGCTTCCTGCTGCCCCTAATTCCTCGCTATTATTATTTGTGTAGGAGACAGACAAACAGATAAAGACTCGGGTATTGTTCTTTGACATTATTCTGTTCTACTATAACATTTCGTATTATTTAAATATGTTCGGTTTTTTTTTTATTTCTATGGAAGTGAAATAGAAGAATCTAGCTTTGGTATCTCACATTATTTCCATCTAGTCCAACATTTCGTATCTCTTACTACCACCACCACCATCACCACCACCACCACCACCACCACGTACTGAATATAATAAAATCAAGAACTATTTTCATACATTTTGATCTAAATATACCTCACTTCACTTGACTTCACTTCCCCATCACTCATGCTTACGGTCATCAGGGAGATGGAGGAGTGTCTTAAAAGATCTGACGCGGGGGAATGAAATGAGTTTGTTTGTGTGTCTGTTTGTCTTTCTTCATTATATTCTCATTGATTAATCTTTCCTTTTTGTTCCTTTTTCTTTTCAGTACCGATTATGTATCTGCTCTCCTCTGTCTGTGTGTATCTGTCTGTCTGTCTGTCTGTCTAATTGTCTTTCACTATTATTCTTATTGGTTTTGTTTTCTTATTTTCTTTATTGATTATGTGTGTCTATTCCTCTCTGTGTGTATTTTTGTCTTTATTTCTATTTATTTATTTATTTTTTTAGTCACGATTCCTGTCTGTTTTCAATCCCATTAACGTTTTCTTTCATTTTTTTTTTCATTATTTGTACTTTGTTATTTATTCATAGTTATTTTTATTAAGATATGTACTTCTTTGCTTGAATTTCTCTCTCTCTCTCTCTCTCTCTCTCTCTCTCTCTCTCTCTCTCTCTCTCTCTCTCTCTCTCTCTCTCTCTCTCTCTCTCTCTCTCTCTCTCTCTCTCTTCTATCGATGACAGGTGAGGTAACTTTGCCTCCGTGCTCCTCGCCCACACCTTCCCCTGCAATACTTGATGTGCTCTTGTCTCGTACCTGCCTCCTTCGTCTCTTGTTTCCCTCTTTTCCTGGAGCGTATCTACCTGTGTGTGTGTGTGTGTGTGTGTGTGTGTGTGTGTGTGTGTGTGTGTGTGTGTGTGAGGCTTTTAGATTCTTTTCTATTTGTCTCAGCGTTTCCTCTCTCTCTCTCTCTCTCTCTCTCTCTCTCTCTCTCTCTCTCTCTCTCTCTCTCTCTCTCTCTCTCTCTCTCTCTCTCTCTCTCTCTCTCTCTCTCTCTCTCTCTCTGTGTGTGTGTATGTGAAGATAAACAATAGGATCCAGAATTGTTGAGTGCAGTAATTATGATGCAGTATAATGCTTCCTGCTGCCCCTAATTCCTCGCTATTATTATTTGTGTAGGAGACAGACAAACAGATAAAGACTCAGGTATTGTTCTTTGACATTATTCTGTTCTACTATAACATTTCGTATTATTCCGATAAATATGTTCGTTTTTTTTTTTCATTTCTATGGAGACACACGAAAAAAAAAAGAAGAAAATATTTATAGCTTTGCAGTATCTCACATTATTTCCATCTAGTCCAACATTTCGTATCTCTTACCACCACCACCACCACCACAACACGTACTGAATATAATAAAATCAAGAACTATTTTCAACATTTTGATCTAAGTATACCTCACTTCACTTGACTTCACTTCCCCATCACTCATGCTTACGGTCATCAGGGAGATGGATGAGTGTCTTAAAAGATCTGACGCGGGGGAAAAATGAGTTTGTTTGTGTGTCTGTTTGTCTTCATGAAATCATTATCGATTCTCATTGATTAACACACATCTTTCCTTTTTGTTCCTTTTTCTTTTGCAGTACCGATTATGTGTCTGCTCTCCTCTGTCTGTGTGTATCTGTCTGTCTGTCTGTCTAATTGTCTTTCACTATTATTCTTATTGGTTTTGTTTTCTTATTTTCTTTATTGATTATGTGTGTCTATTCTTCTCTGTGTGTATTTTTGTCTTTATTTCTATTTATTTATTTTTTTTTAGTCACGATTCCTGTCTGTTTTCAATTCCATTAACGTTTTCTTTCATTTTTTTTTCATTATTTGTACTTTGTTGTTTATTCATAGTTATTTTTATTAAGATATGTACTTCTTTGAATTTCTCTCTCTCTCTCTCTCTCTCTCTCTCTCTCTCTCTCTCTCTCTCTCTCTCTCTCTCTCTCTCTCTCTCTCTCTCTCTCTCTCTCTCTCTCTCTGAACAGCGTCGAGACAAAGGAAGCTTCATAGAATCGCCTGAAAGCTGGCCGCAGTGTTTTCCCCGAGCCTTGTGCTGTTTCGCGAACCCTGCTTCATATGCTTCGTGTGGCGCGCCGCTCACCACTCGCGATAAAAGGGAGATGTAGAAAAACAAAACACACACTTCATAGTGTTGTTTTGCCGATGGTATGACAGCAGTTCACGGGGCTGAGGGAATAGTGTTATCAGTGTGTGTATGTGAATGTGTGTGTGTGTGTGTGTGTGTGTGTAGTGAGGAGTGATAACATAATGCCACATACTCTCTCTCTCTCTCTCTCTCTCTCTCTCTCTCTCTCTCTCTCTCTCTCTCTCTCTCTCTCTCTCTCTCTCTCTCTCTCTCTCGTGGTATTTCGTGATGATGATATTGTGGAGACAGAATGTGTAATGAACGTGATGGTGGCGGAACAGAATGGAGGACTGGAGGGGCAGGCAGTGCTGGTGGTGGTGGTGATAGCGGTGGTGATGATGGTGGTGATGGGGAGACTGTTGAAATGGTTATGGTGGTGATGGTGATAATGGTAGTGGTGTGGTTTTGGCGGCGGTGGTGGTGGTGGTGTACGCTTAATGTTAACACTTATATCAACAACGAAACTAATAATAATAATAATAATAATAATAATAATAATAATAATAATAATATCCTTGTTGACACTGTTCATGACCACAACATTAAAAACAAAAACAACAGTAATAGTGAACTTTTGAATGGGTGTTTTTGTTACTGGTAGTAGTGGTGGAGGTAGCAGCACCACCACCACCACCATCACTACCAGCGGCGAGGGATTGCCAGTTAGGGTAAAAATTGTTCATTACCGTAATAATGACACCGCGTCGCCTGAGAATGTGTTGTCCCCACAAACACGCGGCCTGGTGGAAGATTCCTGCCGCTTCCTTTTAATAGCTTGGGTAATATTGTTAATAAAGATTCCTGAATATTGTTAATGAAAAACTCTCTCTAAACCTTTGAAACAGGCTTTGTAATTTCAGGGACGTTCATAGACAGCCTTGTTAAAGATTCCAGCTACCCTTTTTTTTTTTAACTTGTTGGCATCAATAACTTTGGTAATTGTGTTCATAAAAGATTCATAACTTTTAAACTGACTTTTTAATTTTGGGGACTTGCATATACTCTCTCTCTCTCTCTCTCTCTCTCTCTCTCTCTCTCTCTCTCTCTCTCTCTCTCTCTCTCTCTCTCTCTCGATAAGAAAACACTGCATACTATCTCTCTCTCTCTCTCTCTCTCTCTCTCTCTCTCTCTCTCTCTCTCTCTCTCTCTCTCTCTCTCTCTCTCTCTCTCTCTCTCGATAAGAAAACACTGCATACTCTTCTAAAATGAACGAGGCTGACTAATTAACCCTCTTACAACTTGTTACTCTATTTTAATTTAGAATTGAGCGAAACGTAGAGGCTTTTAAGAACTTGCCTTGACATAATTCTTAATAGATTTCAAAAGGGAAGCCATATAGAAATTAATGAAGTAATACAATATTGAACTTAATTAGTTATAAAAAGCTTTACGTGATTAGATGAAAGTACTCGAGATTAAGAGAGAGAGAGAGAGAGAGAGAGAGAGAGAGAGAGAGAGAGAGAGAGAGAGAGAGAGAAGCGGTAATGGTGTATTTAGTTGGTTGCCTTTATGGATCTACGAGTTTGCTGTTCATCCATTACCTTTTATTAGCGGCGTAGCGTGTGACGATGAGAGGCAAGAAAAATGATGGGGGAGGTTTGCCGCCGCCGCTGCCGTCACCACCACCACCACCACCACCATTACCACCGCTATCTTCACGACTACTAATATTATTGATACTACTACTACTACTACTACTACTACTACTACTACTACTACTACTACTGGGTCTGCTACCACCACCACCAGCTGCGATGCTACTAGTTACCACCAATACCACTATCGCCTCCTCCTCCTCCTCCTCCTCCTCCTCCTCCTCCTTACCCCCGGTGTGAACTGCGTAATTCTGAGTGAGGCTCGAGAAAGAGAGAGAGAGAGAGAGAGAGAGAGAGAGAGAGAGAGAGAGAGAGTCGTATGTGCGTGTGTGTGTGTGTGTGTGTGTGTGTGTGTGTGTGTGTGTTGGATCATGTTCAGACTGTGTTTGTTAATGCAGTTGGAATATTATTATTATGAGTGTGTCCACGGATTGTTAGTAAAGTACATAATGCTGTGTTGTGTTTGAAGTTATTATTATTTACTATTATTGTTATTATTTTTATTATTATTATTATTATTATTATTATTATTATTTATTATTATTATTATTATTATTATTATTATTATTATTATAGTTGTTAGTATTGGTGATAGAGTGGTGTTTGGTATTGTTGTTGTTGGTGGTGCTACTGTTGTTGCTGTTGTTGTTGGTGGTGGTGGTGGTGGTGGTGGTGGTGGTGGTGGTGATCATCGACCTATACAGAATCATGTGCGTTGTGTACGTGACAAACATGTAATGGTGTACACACGAGAATATGTACACAGGAAGGAAAAGCAAATATTTACTCCTCCTCCTCCTCCTCCTCCTCCTCCTCCTCCTGTCAGTGAAGAAACGTAGCGAACAACACGAGAGAGAGAGAGAGAGAGAGAGAGAGAGAGAGAGAGAGAGAGAGAGAGAGAGAGAGAGAGAGAGAGAATTGAGGATAGTGATATTGGAGATTGTTACCACTGGAATGAGTAATTGATTGACTGATGGACTGATGGATGAGTGTGTGGCAATTACAGGCTTGTTTCATTCCTCGCTAATTAAGAGACTGGCTGTGTTACCTTTACGCCAATTAGAGGATGTTACCTGAGAGAGAGAGAGAGAGAGAGAGAGAGAGAGAGAGAGAGAGAGAGAGAGAGAGAGAGAGAGGAAGGCAAGCATACAGACAAACAAGTATGCGTATATACGTACAAATAGACAGATAGCTAGATAGATAGACAGATAGACAAATGGGCAGACAAATAAGACAGACAGACAGACAAATCGACAGTAAGACAGATACAAAGAGGAACAAATAAATACAGGAATAAGCAGACAGACGAACAGACAGACACACAGATAAACAGACACTAACTTCTCATATATCAGTGAATACTTTAGTTATCTGAAAGGGACACGAACCCAAACCCTTCCAGTTAGAGGCAAGAATGTGACCACCGAGCCTGTGTGTGTGTGTGTGTGTGTGTGTGTGTGTGTGTGTGTGTGTGTGTGTGTGTGTGTGTGTGTGTGTGTTCCCCCTGAGATCGTGATTGCAGATTAAACATTTTTTCTTTATTTTTATTTTTGATTTCATATTTTTTCCCTCTGCAAGATTCCCCTTCTCTTGTTTAATGGAAATAATGGGTTTTATTTTATTTTTTTTTATTTTCTTTGTTCCCCCGTTCTTTATTTTTTTGTGTGTGCTTTCCTTCCTTTATTTTACTTCTTGGTCTTGTTATCCTTCGTTTTCTTTATTCCATTTTCTTTCTTTATTTTTTTTTTTCGTGCTTCCTTCGTGATTTCCTCATATTTACTTTTTCCTTCCTTTTTTCTTCCCGATCTTGCTCTCTTTTATTTCAAAGGCTTGTGTTTTTATTTGATTTATTCGTGTTTTTGTTCGAGTTCCTGCGTGATCTCTTCATATTTTTTTCTTTTTGTTGTTTTCTTCGTTTTTTTTTTTGTCTAATGCTTTTGTTGTTTTTATTAAAATTTTTTTGTCCAATTATGATTTCTTGATATTTTTCTCTTTTATTTTGTGTATACTCTTACATTTTCTTTTCGTTGTTGCTATTGTTGAATTTCTTGTGTGTTCCTCCTCCTCCTCCTCCTCCTCCTCCTCCTCCTCCTCCTCCTCCTTGTCATACACTTCCTTTCTTCTTCTTTCTCCGCTACATTATAAACATTTTTCTCTCTCTTATTGTTGTAAACTCGACTCGGCTCATTAAGTTTGCCTTGATAATACTTGGCCACGTGTGTGTGTGTGTGTGTGTGTGTGTGTGTGTGTGTGGGTGGGTGGGTGGGCGGACGTGTGTGTATAAAAGAGAGAAACAAATGGATGGACAGGCAGGCATTAATTGACAGACAAACAGTGAGAAATGTGAGACGGCAGTTGTGTTTGTATGTATTTGTCTGTAAGATGAGCAGGGAGTTTGATACATGAGGGAAAGTGTGTGTGTGTGTTTGTGTGTGTGTGTAGTAGTAGTAGTAGTAGTAGTAAAAAATCGTTGTGAATATATGAAGTTTACCGAGAGAGAGAGAGAGAGAGAGAGAGAGAGAGAGAGAGAGAGAGAGAGAGAGAGAGAGAGAGGCATGTAAAGACTGAGAGAAAACAAATTTCTCTCCTCTCTCTCTCTCTCTCTCTCTCTCTCTCTCTCTCTCTCTCTCTCTCTCTCTCTCTCTCTCTCTCTCTCTCTCTCTCACCCCATCCTTCCAGTTCATGGCTTTGCTTGTCGTTCGCCTTTCACCAATCTCTAGTTTCTCGTCCTTTTTTCCCTTCACTTTGCAGTTCTGTCCGTCCATCCAATCCGTGCTTCCTCTTTCCTCTCCCTGCGTGTTGCAATAACCTTACTTCTTCAGTGGCCCCAAAACTGCAAATCAAACATCCTCTTTCCCTCTTTCCTTTCCTCTCTTTGCCTCTCTCCTTTCACCTTCCCTGCACTTTCCTCTCACTCTTCTCGTTTCCTCATCTAAGTACCCCTGTCCCTCCTCGGTGTTATGCTCAATCTACTGTGCTGGTCTTGTGTGCCTCATTGGGAGGAAGGATGGGAGGGTATACTGCTATAAGTACTAAGTGCATTGCTGTGATGTATGCATTGTTTGTAAGGGGGATTGTGATGTGTGTGAATAGAGTTTTATGGTTCTGCTTTTACTTTTTAGTGTTGTGTGTGGGGATGCTGTTTGTATGTATGTGTTGTAGTAGTAGTAGCTGCTGCTGCTACTACTACTACTGTTTTTTTTATTTTTTTTATTTTCATTTTTCTTTCCTATATCTTTTCTTTTTTCGTCTGATTTTTTCTCCTCTCCTCTCCTCTCCACTTCTCCTCCTCCTCCTCCAACAACTACTTCTATTACTTACGAGTACCACCACCGCCACCACCACCACCACCACCACCACCACCACCACCACCACCACCATCACACATCACCAAACGAGTCACGAGAACTTCAGGTAACATTGATCTTGGCCTCCGCTTCCTGGGTCCGCTCGCCGCCCCGGGACCCGCTCGTTAGGGGGAAATATTCCTAACTTCTTGCCTCGAACTCTACTGACGGTTCCAGTGACTCGTGTGCCTCGCGTTGCTGGTCTGAGTGTACGTACTGGCGTCCTGATGTAGTGGTGGTTTCCTTGCAGTCTTCATCTTTTTCTCTCCTTTATTTTCCACTGATTTAATTTTTTACACTTGTATAGATTAAATAATTTCTGGGAATCTTATGTTTTGTATAGGTGATTGTCATAAGATAGGATGTAAACTAGATGGTTGTACATAAACTAGCATGATAGTATGTAAATCACAAGATAGTTTATAAGCCTATATAAACTAAGAGAAAATAGACAATTTGTATATCAGAAACTAGAGGATATTACGAGTGTACATCCCGTAAGATACACATAAAGAAGATAATATTATAAGCTTTGTATGAGAACGTGTATAAACTGAAAAAAAAATAATAATAATAATAGCATATAAAAACAAAATAGATACTCGTAATATATAAAGAAGAAAATCACATAGAGTAAAGAATATGATATGCACCACAGAATAACAGATACCCTCATAAACCAAAAATAACAAGTGAATCCGGGCCACTTGACAAGACTTATAAAGGTAAAATATCCCCAAAGATGTAATATTCTCGCTCGTATATCCTTGTGAACCAAAAATTTATGTCGTAAGCGAGGAATGCGCTGGTGCGAGAAGGAAGGAAGGACTGGCTGGGCGGGGGAGGCGAGGGCTGTCTGTAATAAAAAGTAGCTTCACACGCATGCAGAAGTGAAGGATAGCGGCGCGAATACCCGACGATCTGCAATGCTTCAAGTGTGGCGGGGAGTGATTGCAGCACCAGTGGGGGGAAAAATAGGAGGGAGGGAAAAGAAATGTGACAAGATAGGGTTTTTGGAAGGTTGACATTTGGGGGGCAGTGAAATTTGTGTCAATGGGTCTTGTGCTTATTGATTCGCTTCTTGATTTTTATTGGTGGTGGTGGTTATGGTGGTGATGGTAGTAGTAGTAATAGTAGTTGCTGAAGTTGTGGTCGTTATAGTTATAGTAATAGTAACCGTTGCATTGTGAGTGCGTGTGTGTGTGTGTATATATGTGTGTAGTGGTGTATGGTGTGCTGCCTTGTATGGTCTAATTTGATGTGGTGTGGTGTGCACTGTGGCTATGTGGCTTCCAGTGGAGTGGTGTGGTGTGGTGCTATGATGCAGTTATTACATATGGCATCGTGTGATATCATTGTGGTGTGGTGAATGTTGCCAATGGTGCAGTGTTGTATGGTGCGTTCCCCTCACCTAATAACATCATAACAGTAAAGTTTCAAGACAATTCAATTAAGTATAATCCTTTCTGGCTCTCTGCTGTAGGGACTGTCACCTCACTCCCTCTCTGTATCCCTGGTCAGAGTCCCTCCCACATAAAAGGAAAAAGAGTAAAGGTGAAGGCTCCTCCCTACCCACACAAACCCACTCACCCATCACCACCACCCGGCGACATAGTAACGAGAATATATTAATGAAGCTTTATTTTACATGAGAACCAGCTCCATGATTATTCTGTATTAATGTTGGTATATATTGTTAGTGGGTCACGTATCGAAAAGAGAAAAGGCCAGAGTAATGTCATTGCCTTTGATGTAAGTATTATGAAATTAAACATTCTGTGCTTCTGTCGTTTTTCTCTCGTGAAATATTGTGATCTGTGAAGACTCGCTAGGTCATGTAATGCTTTTTAGGACGGTTTTATTATGAGTAACGTTTAATTATTAAAAGCAGGAAGGCAAAAATGGTGCTCCCTCGGGCGCATGTATTTTAAAATTGTCTAAATATTCTCACGTAAAAACATACAAGAAATAATAAAGATAAGTGACATCATTTTATCGAAAAAAGTTGTACGCAGCAACTATTGAAAGCAGAAAAGTAATAATAACCTTATTTCCCTTGATGTAGGTGTAAAATTTTACTGTGTGTAAGTACATTGTTACAAAGACAATTAAAAAAATGTCATATATTAGTAGCATTAATAGCAGGTGTTGAGGATGACAAAGTAAGGGGAAACATTTAAAGTAATATAGTTCTCTTTCATATACCATAATTCTCAGAAGTTCAATATTATGGTAGACAGAATGAAAAAAAAAAAAACATGTATTTGTAGCAGAACGTCATTATGGGCAACAATTTAAGCAAAGAGAAACATCAATATAGTTCTCTTTGATGTATCGTGGCTCATATTCTACAAAATCCTTCCCTCTATTTTTGTGACATTAAAACAAGTGGGGGCAACTGTACCTGTTATGAAATTCCTCTTTCTCCTCGGTTTACCGTGAAACAACACACCCTGACAGAAACAAACACGGGAAGTAAATATTATCATTAGAGTGACACCATGACAACAAAGTACTCAAACAAGAAAAAAGAACTGCCACATTTAGATCTGATGGATTCTTGCAACTTCATATATTTTGTATTTTCTTGTATTCTTAATAGTATACCCTACGTTGTACAGATTTTATTATGCCATTTTCTTTGCTTTAGTTTTGTCCTCGCCTCAGTTTACCCTGGAAAATCACCTAAGCAGGAAAAGAAAAAGCCTTATCAACATTACAATGACATGAGGGATACAGTATTGAAAGGAGAGTCAGTGTTATGCTCTCTTAGTGTTCTCTTCGCCTCAGATTATTTTATCAGGGACCAACACAAGGGAAGGCAGCTTTATGACTAGTTCGACACATGGATAAAAAAAATTTAAAAGAAGAGAGAAAGCCTTATACCTTCCGATGTACATAGTTGATCAAGTTACTCTGTGCTTCTGTTTTCCCTTAATTTACCTTGATGCAACACCATGCCATGAACAAACACAGGGAAAGGCAATACTATCATCATAACAGTATGGATAGTAATGCTAAACCCTTTGATGCAGTGTTTATGATGTAACTTTCATTCCTTAAGTTCTCTCATCAGCTCAGTTTACCATTAAGCAATACACTTTATAACAGGAACAAACACAAGGACATACGATATTATCAGTAGTGTGAAATTATGGTAACAAAATATCGAAAGAAAAATTAATGTATGATGTAATTCTTTCAGCTTCCTGTTCATTTTAATTTTCCCTGAAGCGACACACCTTAAGACAGGAACAAACGCATAAAAAAAGGCAATATCAGTAGGAAGCAAAGTAATGAAAGGAGAAACACGTAACCTGACACCCTTTGATGTACACTCGCACCAAAAAAAGTTTCCCAACATTTTCTCACGATATGAAAATGATTCGTTCGTCAATTAGAATACCTGGAATGTCTGGCAGTATTGACGCACCTTTAAAGCCACGCCGCCGGAATATGGTGCGTGGCGTTAATCATTTCTGCTTGAACGAACACTGCCGAAATACACTCCTGCGACCTTCAGGGAGAGGCGTTTCAAAAAATTTCGTACGTGTATCTCAAAATGTTTGGTGCTTACTAAGTTCAGTTAATTTTAAGAGGGAGGAGAAGTGTGTATATTCTATGATGCAACTTATTTTCCTTCAGTTTTCTCAGGCATGGAAAAGATACATCAGAAGATAAAATTCTATATTGTAGGCCGAAATGGGAGCAAGTCATTTGCTCTTTCACTGATATTTGGCACATCTTTCATTTATTACTAATCCCTCTGAGGCATCTTTTATTGATCTACAGTCACTTCTAAAAATTATACTGCCTAGATATTGCAAAATCAAATCTTTGAATCCCTTTTTTCTTGTAGATGCTTATAAAGATTTCATACATTACTTACAGTGCTGTTAAGTATTGCATATCGCAGTGAAAAGGCTAAGGGGAAGGTACTCAGATGACAAGGGCCTTGAGTCAGGTGATCGTCAGGCTAGGATGTGAGTGCAGACTGATGTATACATGAAGATTCCGTAAAATTACATCTAAAATATAGTATGGATGCCTGGCCCTATTGTGTACACTTGCGTCCTTGTGTCCGAGCCGCCGCTGAATGCCGCCGGGCTGTGCGAGGTGGGCCTGCCTGCTAAGTGGATTACCTGCCGCTGGGCCCTGGACGCTAATGGATCACGTGATGGATCGAATTCCACCCTTCACCTGTTCTTGCAATTTCACCGCTTGACTGTGTTGTGTGAGGAATTAATGGGCCACGCGGAGATGAGCCGACGAAATGCTCATAAAACTAAT
>NW_026973790.1:35000-37500 GCF_035594125.1 Scylla paramamosain | reverse complement strand
GGTACACTCCACCCATTTTCTATAGGGATTGCCAGCTTGTGGGTATCCACGTGCTGGGTGAGTCACCACCACTTGGCCGTAAATATGGAGAAAAGAGGATTTGAAAAAGTCCTGGCTAGTCTGGCCCCAGGCTCGTGCGGAGTTCGGCCCCGGGGCTTGGGTGCGTGGGCGGCGCGCGTCCGTGGCTGTGGCTGTGTTGTTTGGCTGGCTGGATTGATGGCGGTCTCCCTGCATCCCCTGAGGATAACCTTGTCTGCCTTGGCCATATATCCTGAGCATATCTCGTCCCCATTAGTACGTCCTCCCTGATAACGTAGCCAAAATTCAAATTGCGCCAGTGACTTTTCCTCCTTTTATAATTCCCTTCTTATCACCCCCTAACCTTACCACTATCCTCACTTCCTCCTCCCCATCTTTTCTCCTTTACTTATTCAAAAAGACCTGACCCAACGCTCACAAGGTACGCGAGTCATCCCAGCTTAGGCCGCGTTCACACCAAGCGAGTCGCGTCGCGTCAAGTCAAGGCAAGTCATCATGCGTCATGAATCGCCACCCGAGTTTAACATTAATTTGTATGTATATTTGAAAAAACCGTTCACACCAAGCGAGTCGCGTCGCGTCAAGTCACGGCGCGTCGCGTCGCGTCGAGTCACAGATAGGGCTGGACCCATTTTCTACATAAGTCACAGCGAGTCCGTCGTTGCGGGAGCATGATGGAAGTGGAATTCCTGATAAATTTAGTTCGAGAACGCCCTCCCATATATGATCCTAGTGACCGCAACCACCGGGATCGGGATGTCATAGCTGCCCTGTGGAAGGAGGTTGCTGCTGCAATGAAGAGTACAGGTAAGACTACAGTTTTATTCACTATGAACTATACACTAGGCTATGAACTTTACATTACTAGATCATTCGGTGTTGCCACTCAAGAGCTCCAGCTGGGGAAACAAAGTATTCTTTCAAGGTATCACGAACTGCCATGGCTTCTCTTGTAGGCCTCGTGCTTGTTGCTGTCAGGTTTGAGTTTAGAAAGTTGTATTGTGTTGTATCACTAACATCATCACTTGGAGGAGAGTAGTTGAAATTGTTTTCATGTTGAATGAAATTATGAAGTACACAAATACTTTTCACCAGTGATTCAGATACTTCAACACTAGTCATCATCAATGTATGAAGTACACCAAATTTCTGAGCTAGCATTCCAAAGGCACACTCTACTGTTCTTCTAGCCCTACTGATCCGATAGTTATATACTCTTTTGGAGTAGTCCAAGTCCTTTCTAGGATATGGTCTCATCAGATTAGGCTTGAGAGGAAAAGCTGCATCTCCCACAAGAAAGAAAGAAAGTTCATGGATCCATATTCGTTGTTTCTTCTTACGTCTGCGACGACGAAGCCACAACAAAGCAGCTACTTCAGCCAGGGAACATGCATCCATTCTCCATGAAATTACCCAGGTCACTGAGTGCTGACTTGACGCGGGCTGACGCAGTCGGTGTGAACGGAGATGAGTCAAAATGAATCGCATCAAATGACGCTCTTGACTTGACGCGACGCGACTCGTTTGGTGTGAATGCGGCCTATTAGGGTTGTTGCTGCGTCACCCTCCGAAAACCCTGACCGCCACACGCCCCGCTCACCGCCAAACTCATCACGGAATCTGCTTGGGAATATCGCCGCAAGCTTCACAGCCACGGGACTTCCTTCCTGAGGGAGAGGTGTCGCTGTCTTTGTGTGGCTGTCACGGGGGACCTGCGAGTCGCTGCTCAGCTGTGCGTCCCTCTCTCCTGACTGGTTTGGGGGGAGTGTCGAGGCGCCGCGACTGTCACAGCCCCGCCTAGCTATCAGGACAGTCTGGGGGGCATGGCCAAGAAGTCGAGGCAGTCACAGAGACGCTACCTGTCGCTGTGTGGCCGTTATTAAGGATGCCATCTTGGACCAGATCTACAAGACGCCACGTCACGCGGCAGTAAGTGCTGAGCCTCGGCCGGGCACCCTGAGCACAAAGCACAAAGCAATGTATTGAACACAACATGAATGAATAGAACCAACACTAACAGTCCCGTGGTTGACCCTTACGAGTCTCATTGTCACGAGCTATACAGTATGACACGAGGCAACAGATGCACAGCACAGTAAAGAGAAAGGCTGGTTGGTGAGTGGAGGCGTGGCAAGGCAGACAGGCAGCGGTGCGTCATGGCTGAGGTAGGGGGATCCGAATTTCCTGCCTCCTCCCGCACTTCACCCTGGAACATGGTCCTGAGAGAGAGAGGGAGAGAGAGAGAGAGAGAGAGAGAGAGAGAGAGAGAGAGAGAGAGAGAGAGAGAGAGAGAGAGAGAGAGGAGCACACCGGGGGAGGAAAGTGGCCAGCAAGGGTGACGAGTCTAAGGCAGGAGGTGCACAGTTTGTGGTGGTAGACTGATCAGCTTTCTATGTTATTAATAGGAGAAACACCCTTGAGAATCAGGCTAATTATCCCTGTGGGCTTTGAAAATTGTCTT
>NW_026973790.1:22500-32500 GCF_035594125.1 Scylla paramamosain | reverse complement strand
CTCTCTCTCTCTCTCTCTGTGCCATCACCACCTACCTCTCTCATCTTGATAAATTTCATAATTACAGCACACAGTCATCAACCCTTTTACACCATAAATATACGTACATAGAATCACACACACACACACACACACACACACACACACACACACACACACACACACACACACACACGAAGACGCGGGAAGGAAAGAAGGAAGAAAAGAAAATGGGAGTAGAAAGGAAGGAAAGAGACCGAAGGGAGAGAGAGAGAGAGAGAGAGAGAGAGAGAGAGAGAGAGAGAGAGAGAGAGAGAGAGAGAGAGAGAGAGAGAGAGAGAGAGAGAGAGAGAATTACAAACTAGTACATAATCTCTTACTTTATTTCTTGACTGTAACACACACACACACACACACACACACACACACACACACACACACACACACACACACACACACACACGGACAAACAAACAAACAAAACATTCCCTCCCCCACGGTGGAACACAAACACGCCCATTTACGCTAATTAACCGGTCCATCAGGCCACGTGGGGCGGGGAGCAGGTGAAAAAGGGGGCAGGCCGGACAGGTGTTCCCAGGTGAGGTGGACACGTGGGGATAAGGGACCTGCGTGCGATTCCTGGACCTGATAAGCAGTGGGGTGGAAATCGCGTCTTTTTTTTTTTTTTACCTTATTATGAAGTAAAATAGTGTTGCTGGAAATTATATACAATTCTTATTCGTATTGAGTAAAAAAAAAAAGATTCTTCGTTTCCTTATTGTGATGTAAAAATAACGTTCCTGTTGAATTATCTACAATCTTTACTCGTGTTAAGTTGAATTTCTTACTTAGCTGAAAAAAAGCTCTGTTGTATGAAAAAATAAAAGGTAATGTTAAGATGAAAACTTATTATGAGCCAAGTACCGCAGTAGTGAGCCAATTTCAGCTGTTGCGAGCCGTGTTCCTCCCCTCTGAGGCAATTACTGTTGTTGTGAGCCAAATTCCTCCCCTCAGAACCAAATCTCCATCACAAAAAAAAAAAAAAGACTGCTGTGAGCCAAATTCCGCTGTTGTGAGCCGAGTACCTCTCCTCTGAGCCGGGTACAGCTGTTGTGAGCGGAATAATGCGGCTTTGAACCAAATAACGGCGTTTTTAGACGAATTAAACTTTTTTATTAACCAACGCCTAGTCTGCTTATGAGCTTATAATTATTTAAGACCCACTTACTGAGCATTATCATTTATTCATTTACATTCTGCTTCTGTAATGTCCGGACCCCAAAGTTGCACAATGAAACTATTATTATTTTTACATCCATTATTGAGAAGCACTTAATATCACACGCATTCCCATTATCAACAGATCATTGACGAGGCACCAGACCGGCTTAATTTACCGCTATCATTAACTGCGCAAGGAGACCAAAAGAGGAGCAACGCCACACTATACCACACCACACCACACCACACCACACCACACCACACCAGAAACAAAAGAAAACAAGACAAAACAAGCTAAGACAAAAACAAACCCATACCATATAAGACCAGGGAAGACCACAACAGACAAGAAGACGAAAGAAGGCGCCGCGACAGACCAAGCCACACCAGACCAAACAAAACAAAACAAGGCCAAACAAGACCAGACAAAACAAGACAAGACATGGTAAGACAACACCGCACCACACCACACAACACCAGACCACACCACACCACACCACACCACACGAAGGCCCGCCATCTCATCAAACCAAGGCGCTCCGAACCCAATTCTTGCCAGAGAGAATGAATGTTGCAGTGCGGATAGAAGCTGCCGAACGGAGCCATTACCTTTGAAATATGAACCGCCGCCAGAGAAATATGAACCGCCGCCAGAGAGAGAGAGAGAGAGAGAGAGAGAGAGAGAGAGAGAGAGAGAGAGAGAGAGAGAGAGAGAGAGATGGGGGACAGTTGCTAGAGGATGTACCATGGAAGGGTCTCTCTCTCTCTCTCTCTCTCTCTCTCTCTCTCTCTCTCTCTCTCTCTCTCTCTCTCTCTCTCTCTCTCTCTCTCTCTCTCGGTTATCGGATGGTCTGTAGTGAGGAAAGACTCATTATGTCTCGTCACTGTTATGTCAGTGTGTGTGTGTGTGTGTGTGTGTGTGTGTGTGTGTGTGTGTGTGTGTGCAAAGTGACAGGTAACTAAATTAAATAACAATAATAATTAGTAATGAAACGATGTTATTAATGTATAAAGTTTCTGGTGATCAGTAATTAAACACTTACATTTCTTTGACAGACAAATTCCAGTAACACACACACACACACACACACACACACACACACACACACACACACACACACACACACACACACACACACACACACACACACACACACACTACTACTACTACTACTACTACTACTACTCCTCTTTCTCCTATTGTTCCTTTTCTTCTCGTATTCATGTTTCTCCTCTCATTCCTCTTTCTCCGCAAACTACCTTAACAAAACTAAACAAAAAAATAAAATAAAATAACAGCTCAGGAAAGAACTAGACAAAAGACTGACAACCTGATACCTAACCTAACCTAACCTAACCTAACATATCCAAACTTAACCAAACCTAACCTAGCATAACATGAACTAACCAAACGTATCGGAACCTAACCAAACCTAACCTAAGCTAACTTAACCTAACTTAATATCCTAACCTAAGTTAATTTAACCTAACCTAACCTATCGTAACCTAACCTAAGCTTACACTACCAAACATAACAACTGGAAGGGGGAAAGGGGAGGAGAGAAGGGTGAAGGGGGAAGAGGGGGTTGTGTTTGTGGAGGTTTGGGTGAGGGAAGCTATGAGGGGAGGCAACGAAGGCTTGGGGTGGGGTAAATGTTGTTGTTGTTGTTGTTGTTGTTGTTGTTGTTGTTGTTGTTGGTGGTGGTGGTGGTGGTGGTGGTGGTTGTAAGTGTTGTTGTTGTTGTTGTTGTTGTTGTTGTTGTTGTGTTATTGATGATGATAATGATGATGCCTTAACGTTATTTTTGTTTACAGACATAAGTTACTCTTACAAACGAACAATAAACAAACAAACACAAAGAAAATAATAGTTAAGATAACAAGCACAAAATATACAACAAAACAACCTACCATTAACTATGGAAAATCACCATTACCTCATTAACACACTTATGCACACACACACCCACCCACTCACCCACAAACCCACCTACACCGACCCATCCAACACTCACCCGCCCACCTACGAAACCACATACCCCTTAACACACACATCCACCCATCCACTCCACACCCTTCCACACCCACGCAGTACAACGGAGAGGCGGCAATCATGGGAACTGATAAGGAATTGGCCACACCAGCGACAGAGATAACACAACGCCAAAGACCTCACTGATATATTGACGTCTCCTGGTAGAGGGAGGGAGGAGAGAGGAGTGGGAGAGGGAGGGACAGAAGGAAGAAGAAGGGAGAGGAGAAAGGGAGGAGGAGAAATGGATAGGGGCAGGAGGAATAAATGGGATAAAAGAAAGAGAAGAAAAAGGAGAGAAGGATAAGAGGAGGAGGAATGGATGAAGGGAGAGGGGAGAAGAGGAGGAGGAATGGATGAAGGGAGAGGGGAGAAGGGGGAGGATGAATGGATGGGAGAAAAGGAAGAGGAGAAAAGGAAGGAAAGATAAGAGTAAGAGGAATGGATAGAGGGAGGAGGAATGCATGAAGAAAAGGAAGAAGAGGAAAGGAAGAGGGAAAATTGGGAGGAAGAGTATGAATGGAAAGACAGAGAAAGAAGGAATGGATGGAGGACGAAGAAGAGCTAGAAAGAAAGGGAGAGAAGAAAGGGAGGAAGGAATGATGGAGGGAAATGATGGAGGGAGGAGTAATGTATAGGAGGGAAAGGGAAGGATGGATGGATGGAGAAAGGAAGAACTGATGGAGAGAGAGAGAGAGAGAGAGAGAGAGAGAGAGAGAGAGAGAGAGAGAGAGAGAGAGAGAGAGAGACGTACCCAAGCACAAACCATCACATTTCTAGACACAAGTGGACAAGGAAAGTTTGAGGCAGGAAATTTCATTATATCACCCTTCCCTTCCTAGTCATGTCATTATTTCATTTTTCACTTCCACGAATTTCATCATCCGATAAGAAAAGTCGACGAAAAATTAATGATCTACACAACAACATATGATAACGAGACTGAAAAGATTAAATTGTTCTACGGAAGACATTTCATATTTGCAATTACTTTTTTTTGTGTGTTCTTTTGTATTAATCATATTTAGAGACTCAGCTGTTATTTTTTGTATCATGTGTATAGTGTTGTCTATTCTAGCTTTATCTATTTTTATTGAACCATTCATTCTGCAGTATTAGGGAAGTAAAGAAAAAGTTTACATACACAAACATTTTTTTTTCAGTATACTACCGTTTATTCATCATATTTTGGAGCAACAGCTGTTTTTTGTTTTGTTTTCATGTATATAGAAAAGTCTGGTATGCCTTTTATCCATCCCTTCGTTCTGCAGCATTGGGCGAGTGAGGCAAAAGAGAGGGAAGGGTTGTGGAAACGACAAAAATAAAGGAAGAAAGACCCAGTTTCCTGTCGCCGCCTGGAGACTTGTCCAGTGTGTAAAAGATGCAAGCGCTACGTGGAGGGGGAGGGCACACACACACACACACACACACACACACACACACACACACACACACACACACACACACACACACACACACACACACAGGAAAACAAAGAGCAGCAAAAGAATCGAAAACAAAATTAATGGACACATCATCTTTGGCTTACTTCTGCCTCACAAAATTCTCCTCTTCCTCCTCCTCCTCCTCTTCTGTCCTCCTCCTCCTCCATGTGTCCTCCTCCTCCTCTTCTGTCCTCCTCCTCCTCCATGTGTCCTCCTCCTCCTCCTCCTCCTCCTCCTCCTCCTCCTCCTCCTCCTCCTCCTCCAGTTCCATTTTCCCGAGAACATTTGGTATAACTAATGGATAAAAAAGGGAGAAACAAAGAAGCAGACGAGAATTGACGCAATTTTTAGTACTGGGAGAAAGGGACAGAGGGAGGGTGGGCGAGGGGAGGGGCGGCCAGAACGTGAGGGGGTGAGGGGGAGATAATGAGGGGAAACACGAGTGGAAAAAGGACGTTAGGGAAAAAAGGAAAGATCTGAATAAGTAAAATCCAAGAACAGGTACTACTATTCAGGCTGTAAGTGCAGAGTTAATGGGAAGCTTTTAAAAGGATGGTGCAAACAGACAAGTGTGTTTTGTACAGGGATTGCCACGTATAGACTTGATGCCTTCCTGCACCAACCCTTGTGTTCTTTGTTGTTCTGCCTTTGTGTTCCTTAGTGTTCGTAGCCCAATCTATCCTTCTCTACAAGCTAATATTTTGCCACTCACAATATTACCCCCTGATATTAACCGTAGGAGTACGTGAAATATGACACGCTAACACCGTAGACTTTTTAAATTGGCTTTCAGGGGTGACTGAAGAAATTTAACTATTGCTCTTGGTACTACTGCTACTACTACTACTACTACTACTACTACTACTACTACTACTACTAGTAGTAGTAGTACTACTACTACTACTGCTATTACTACTACTACTGCTACTACCACTACTACTACTACTACTACTACTACTACTACTACTACTACTACTGCTACTGCTACTACTACTACTACTACTACTACTGCCACTACTACTACTACTACTACTACTACTACTACTACTACTACTACTACCACTACTACTACTACTACTACTACTACTACTACTACTACTACTACATCAGTCACATCTTACACAATGGAACAAAGATGCCTTAATAAATAAGTATTACAGTAGCACACTACATTGTAAGCAAGACAGTGGTATGTGTATTGCAAGCCTTCACTGTGGGTCACAGAGCAACGGCCCATCTACTCCCATCTACTCCCATCTACTGTCTGTCTGTCTGTCTGTCTGTATGTATGTATGTTTGTTTGTTTGTTTATCTCCTCGCTAGCTGAATCTTCAGGAATGAAATATTTTAACGATTTTTCCTCAGTTATCGACTGTGTGTGTGTGTGTGTGTGTGTGTGTGTGTGTGTGTGTGTGTGAAGCAACTCTCTCTCTCTCTCTCTCTCTCTCTCTCTCTCTCTCTCTCTCTCTCTCTCTCTCTCTCTCTCTCTCTCTCTCTCTCTCTCTCTCTCTCAGCATCCATATCAGTATTATCTCAACTTATATATAATTATCAGCTAAAAACAGGAAATGTGTGTGTGTGTGTGTGTGTGTGTGTGTGTGTGTGTGTGTGTGTGTGTGTGTCTAACGTAACAGGATCTTATTGAAATGGAACGACATAGAGAGAGAGAGAGAGAGAGAGAGAGAGAGAGAGAGAGAGAGAGAGAGAGAGAGAGAGAGAGAGAGCATGAATGACGATTAATTTTCCCTGTTGTATTCGCTTTTTTTTCAGTTTTTCTTTTTTTCCTGAAGAAGTTTATGGAGTTTTAGTGCAGTTCCCCCTCTCTCTCTCTCTCTCTCTCTCTCTCTCTCTCTCTCTCTCTCTCTCTCTCTCTCTCTCTCTCTCTCTCTCTCTCTCTCTCTCTCTGTCTCTCTCTCCTATTACTGTTGTGTTGCTACTGTTTTTCACATTGCATCTTGAAAATGGAAGTACTTGTGTTACTGTTCTTTTTATTTGGTCCAGGGTTTGGTACAGGGTTATTTTTGTGTCTGGAATAAGCTTATTTACTTGTTGGTTAAGTGGCTAAGCTTGTATTACTGTTGTGTTGCTACTGTTTATTACTTACTCTAGCAATAATTTGACCAACTTCCTGATTTGATGCATAAACTCTGTTGTTATTGGCCATTGCTGGATCCAGAAAATGTAAAGTGTTATTCTGGTGTCTGGAAGAAGCTTAGTTACTTCTTACTTTTGTGTGCAAGCTCGCGTTACTGGTTATCACGTAATATAGGAACAACTTAACCTACTTCCTGGTTAAGTACATAAGCTTGCCTCACTCGTGTCATGATTGTACTAGTACTGTGGTGCTTTGAACTGTTGCTGTCACTGCGCCGGGATAATACAAGCACTGTGGAGGTGAACGTGCTGGCTCTGAGGCACTGTTAGCGTGTTGGTGAAGAGAAGGATAGGATGATGGGCAGTTTAGGTTGTGTAAGAAGGAGAATGATGGATCTGCGCGCTTATTTCTCGCGTTCTCAACCAAATGATGCCCTGGCGACTCATTACGGTTTCTGTTTACCCTTGCTTCTGAGTGAGATAGCCTGTGGTCAAGCTGATCTTTTCTGCTCAACTGCTTCAGAACGAGATGAGACTTGCCTTTCAACAACAAAAATTTCTGCTTGTTTTTTTTTTTTTCTGGTTTCTGAATGATAAAAGCCTAACAGTCTACATAACCTTTGCCCTTTTCGTCTTTCATTGTGTTAACTGGCTAGCTAGATATATGACTGCTGTAGGTGACTTAATGGCTGAATGGCTGGGCATGGCTGACTGGGTGGGTATGGCTGGCTGGCTGACTGACTGGTTAACTGGCTGACTGTTTGGCTGAGTGGCTGACAGTTTAGCTGGCTGGGAGGGTGGCTGGGTGGCTTTGGAAGTGACACAATAGTTCTTATCTGGCGCAGGATGAAGCGTTGGGAAGGGGATCACAAATCACAAAGCGTCACATGAATGAAACAAACAACTCGATATGTATCACCTCCTCCTTCTTACTCTTTTTGTTCATCTTATCCTCCTATCCTTTCCTAACATTTTTTTCTTTATTTCATTCACCTTTATCATTTCTTCTTTATGCTTCCTTATCTTCCCCCACCCTTCTATGTTCCTCCTCTATCACAATTTTCTTCCTCCTCCTCTTTCTCCTCCTCTTCCTCCTAATCCTCTCGAAGAAAGAGTGCTACTGGAAAGTAAAGATGGTGGAAACGGCCTAGACAGATAGATAGATAGATAGATAGATAGAGAGAGAGAGAGAGAGAGAGAGAGAGAGAGAGAGAGAGAGAGAGAGAGAGAGAGAGAGAGAGAGAGAGAGGAATGTCTGCTAATCTTTGGAGGGATATCATGTCTTTGCTGGGAGAAAACGTAATTTGGAAAGGATAATTGGGAGTAAGTCTGGCATATGAGTAAATGACAATGGTGAGAGAGAGAGAGAGAGAGAGAGAGAGAGAGAGAGAGAGAGAGAGAGAGAGAGAGAGAGAGAGAGAGAGAGAGAGAGAGACGATAGGTAGGTGGTAAGGCTAAGGAGATAATTTTTGAACCATTCCTATTAAGACAATAATATATGTTAGAGTTGGCGGAAGGATTAGGAAACCCTGAAGGGATCCAGCTGGGCTTCACTTGCCCTTGCTGGGGGAAAAATAGAGAAAGGAGGAAATGGGAAAGGATTAGCAGGTTCACGAGTAAGAGAGAGAGAGAGAGAGAGAGAGAGAGAGAGAGAGAGAGAGAGAGAGAGAGAGAGAGAGAGAGAGAGTTTCCGCCTTTTTAGTAATATGTGACTACGTAATATCTGGCAGAGGAGGGAAAACTCATCTAATCTCGGTAGTGTTGCAGTTACGTAGAATTCTGTCAAGTATTATCATCCTGCTTTCACTTGTTTTGTCCTCTCTCTCTCTCTCTCTCTCTCTCTCTCTCTCTCTCTCTCTCTCTCTCTCTCTCTCTCTCTCTCTCTCTCTCTCTCTCTCTCTCTCTCTCTCTCTCTCGCTCTTGGTGTACTACAAGGAAAACAGACCAAGGGAAAAAATCAGGAAAGAAAAAATGTTTATTGTCTCTCCAAAAAAGAAAAAAAAGAAAAGAAAACAAGCAAATATCCAGAATAAGAAGAAAAACCTGCTAAGTTCTCTCTTTTCTTTCGATGTAGTACAAGAAAAACAGACCAAGACCAAAAGATAAATTCAGGAAAGAAAAGAATGTTTATTGTCTCCTCCTCACCCCCCTCCCTCAAAAAAAAAAACAAAAAAAACAAAGAAACCGGAAAAAAAAGAAAAGAAAAGAAAAGAAATACCAGAATGAGAAGAAAGCCCAGCTGACAGCCCTCACTTAGCCTGATAACTGATGGAGTCTTCATGCACCAGATAGACTACAAGCTGAGGGAAAACAGAACGCACAGTGGAGGATGAATACAGAAGATTCCACGATTTTTCAGTCCCATTATTCGTATACATTTCCACACGGCACCAATAAAGAGATACTGCATTTCATCACGTCACATTGCTGATGCGCTGCGAGCTTAGAGGAAATTGTAATGCGTATCTAGAATTGATGTTAGTAAGACGTTACGAATGATAAGTCTAAATATACGTAATTTTTTTTTTTTTTGGTGAAGTGTAAGAGCGAACATCATCCTTTCCAGTGGTGAGGAAATTTAAGGCTAATGGAAAGCGTTTTGTTTTTTCTATTTTAATAACCGCGTACGGTGCTGATACTTTTTAAACATTCCGAAGAGAGAGAGAGAGAGAGAGAGAGAGAGAGAGAGAGAGAGAGAGAGAGAGAGAGAGAGAGAGAGAGATTACATGGGACACATCATATTAAAACTTCGATGTTGTGTTCAGAAAATTCCTGTAAAATATTTTTTTAACAAGAGCTGAAGAGAAACTTTTTCTTTTTCGTTCGGGTAATAACATGAAAATTACAAGGTTTTCAGAGAGAGAGAGAGAGAGAGAGAGAGAGAGAGAGAGAGAGAGAGAGAGAGAGAGAGAGAGAGACGAAGGATCCTGGGTTTATGCAGATGAGAATAAGATAAAGTTTTCCTCCGATTTGCTTTACACACAGCCAGTACATTATGTTCAAAGACTGGGGGGAAACTTGCGACGTCATGTATTACTCTTCACTTCTTCAACCTCCATTATGACTTCGTGTGGATTTCATTTCACTCCTCCCAGTTCGTAAAGATATCTATAAACACTCCCGGCTATTCATCCATGTATATAAGTAACATGAACGATCTAAGTAGCCTGTCCTCCTGTATGTTTGGTGGATACTTGTGTGTATACTGCTGGCACGTCTGGTACAT
>NW_026973790.1:0-5000 GCF_035594125.1 Scylla paramamosain | reverse complement strand
TTGCCCTTTTTCTTTGATCCTTCATCACTCTCCCTTCCCTCTTTTCGTCTTTTGTTCTTCCTTTTATTTCCTCTCCTCGCTCTTCTCGACTTTTTGTTGTTTCCCTATCTACGTAGTCTGCCTGTATCCATTTTCTCTCTCTCTCTCTCTCTCTCTCTCTCTCTCTCTCTCTCTCTCTCTCTCTCTCTCTCTCTCTCTCTCTCTCTCTCTCTCTCTCTCTCTCTCTCTCTCTCCCCCCATCTGTTGCTCTTCTCCATGCATTTTTTTTTCCTCTAGTTTTATTTTATCTTTTTCTGCCTTTACCCCCATCCTCTCTCTCTCTCTCTCTCTCTCTCTCTCTCTCTCTCTCTCTCTCTCTCTCTCTCTCTCTCTCTCTCTCTCTGCCGGCTAAATATAAAGAGACGCCGAAAGAATACTAAGTTGGTTGTGTGTGTGTGTGTGTGTGTGTGTGTGTGTGTGTGTGTGTGTGTGTGTGTGTGTGTGTGTGTGTGTGTGTGTGTGTGTAATGAGGACACAAGAACACACACACACACACACACACACACACACACACACACACACACACACACACACACACACACACACACATGGAAAAAAAAAAAAGAGAGCAGTAGAACTTGAGACCATCCCGTGAACTGTTAACCCGCTTGTCTGGGGCAGAAGAGAGAGAGAGAGAGAGAGAGAGAGAGAGAGAGAGAGAGAGAGAGAGAGAGAGAGAGAGAGAGAGAGAATTCTTTTTTACCATATATAGGTCAGAGATCTTTAGCATGTTTTCCTTCCTTTTGAGATGGAACTGATGGTGAAAAATATGATAGAAGTAGAAGTAGTAGTAGTAGTAGAAGTTGTAGTAGTAGTAGTAGTAGTAGTAGTAATAGTAAAAGCAATAACAATAGCAACAATAATAATAATAATAATAATAATAATAATAATAATAATAATAATAATAATAATAATAATAATAATAATAATAATAATAATAATAATAGCAATAATGAAAGATGAGCACACACAACAATATTCTTTTACATAAGTGCTCTAAAACATGTGCAAATTAAAGTATAAAACTACACATTAAAATTTATAATACGAGTAATTGTAACTTAAGAGATGTTGCTAGAGAGAGAGAGAGAGAGAGAGAGAGAGAGAGAGAGAGAGAGAGAGAGAGAGAGAGAGAGAGAGAGAGAGAGAGAGTTACGAGACTAGCTCACGAGTTATGATTGCATAGAAGTTGCATGTACATTGACACAATCTGGCAGGCCTCATTCTGTTCTCCTCGCTGGGGGTTCTGAGGGCAGTGAGAGGGGAAAGGAGAGGGGGGAGGGGGAGTTGTGGTAATGATAGGTATATTGTAGTGGTGAATGTCTCAATTAAGGGAGTGTTTTATCTGGTGAAGCTCTTGCGACACACACACACACACACACACACACACACACACACACACACACACACACACACACACACACACAGATCTTCCTGGTCGCGTCTGTCTGTGTGCCTCCCTCGTTTGTCTCCATAATCACCAATTCGCCTGTGTGCCTGTGTCTGTCTGTCTGTCTGTCTGTCTGTTTGTGTGTTTGGATCTCTTGTGGCTTAGCGCAAACTTTTCTGACTGGTGTTCTGTTTTGTTTCTTTTATTTACTTATTTGTGTGCGTTTTCTTCGTTTAGTGACTTAATTGGTATAGCACCACTGTCTTTTTATTTATTTTATTTTTTTTCTGGATTCATTTTAATTACGTGTAGTGTTTCATTTATTATTTTTTCCATTTTTTTGTTGACTTCTTGATGCATTTTATAAGATTTTATGTTGTTTTCTGTGACAATTAATATTTTTCATTCCGTCGAAGCTCAGCAGTGACTTTTCTTGCTTAATTGTTTATTGATTGGACTTTAAACTTTTCGTGACCTGCCTTGTCTTGTCTCTTGTCTTTTTTTTTCAGAGTTCATCTTTATTTTTTTTTCTCGGATTTTACCGTAATTAAGAGAGATGGAAGAGAACGATGTCTGCTTTAATGCTTTTATTAATGAGTTGTTTGTTTATTTGTATCGATATCCGTTCATAAAAGCAATGGATCTGACTTTATTCACTCATCACCTTTATATATTATTTATTTTTTTCTCTGATCTTTATATTTTTTATACTGACTAATTATTGATCTGCATACTTTTAAAAGCATTACATTTTTTTTTTTTTGCGACTTCATTCATTGTCTGTTTTGTTTTAGTTCAGTTCTGATATACAGTATACATTTTTCTTTTTCATTTCAATTAAAAACATCGGTTGAAAAAAATGTTTTTGTTTTCATTTTGATTTCCGAGTGCGGGGAAATATTTTAAAGTTTTTGGTCTATTTGTCTCTGTACGTGAGTGCCAGGCAGTGTTGTGTACGTGAGTGCCAGGCAGTGTTGTGTACGTGAGTGTTAGGCAGTGTTGTGTACGTGAGTGTTAGGCAGTGTTGTGTACGTGAGTGTTAGGCAGTGTTGTGTACGTGAGTGTTAGGCAGTGATGGGTTAGGTTGAGTGAATGTGAGTACACTGTCTACTAATTTGTGTGTGTGTGTGTGTGTGTGTGTGTGTGTGTGTGTGTGTGTGTGTGTGTGTGTGTGTGTGTAACTATCAGTCGTCCCATCCAGTAATTATGAGGCCTAATTATCTTGTGTATTGAGGTGGATGTTATTATTATTGTTGTTGTTGTTGTTGTTGTTGTTGTTGTTGTTGTTGTTGTTGTTGTGTAAAATACTAATAACAACACTTAATAAAAATTTAGTAAAAAGTAAAGTTGAACAAAGTGAAGACATTTTATACTTTAAAAACAAGAACAGAACGTCAGTATGCAATTTACGCAATAATCATGCATACATACAAAGTATTCTCATACGTACTACATGCATGCTTGCATACATACGTACGAACTTTTCACACAATTACTCCACTCGCCAACACAGATTCAGTCAGTCAGCTAGTCAGTCAGTCAGTCAGTCAGCCAGCCAGTCAGTCGCTCAGGCAGTCGTCATTGTGTGAGTCAGCTGGTCATTTTTCATTTCTCCTTTCATTCATTGATTCATTCATTTATCTGTTCATTCATTCATTCATTCATTCATTCATTGGGTCAGTCAGTCATCCAGCCAGTCAGCCAGCCTACCCGCCAGCCAATCAGTGAGTCCAGTCCTCGGTGGTGGCGCTGGGGCTGGGATGGGGTTGGAACTGGGGGCGGTGTGGTGAGAGTTATTGATGGGGATGGACAGCCTCATTACCGTGATGGGCTTGCCTACATTTGTTAACCCTCCCAACCACCTACACCTGCCTCGCCTCAATTACCGCGTTTCCCTTGCTCCACTTCCTCCCCGTGCTCCCTTTAACTCCTGCTTCCCTTAATTTCTCCCTCTCTCCCTCCTGCACCCGCCGCCCGCCGCGCCTCTTCCCTCAAGGGCATAAGGAAAAGCATTCATTTGGATCATTTATTCAGCGGGAAACTTTCTTGAGAGCGGCATTAATTTAGCGAGTCTTTTTTTCTTTCATTTTCCTTCCTTTTTTTTTTTTCTCTCTTCTTCCATGCACACGTTGGCTGGCTGGCTGGCTGACTGGCTGGCGCGCTTCTTGGTCCCTAATGAAGCCAGGCTGAGGCGGGGCCGCTAATGGTGTGTACAGGCCCCGCTTGTTATCTAACTTTTCACATCGAAGTTTTGGGACATAAAATTCAGTAGTGTGTTGGTCCAGTTCCCGCCACCACCACCACAAGCCACCACCACCACCACCACCACCACTGTCACTGCCTCCGCCCTTCCCTCAGCCTCCGTCTTAGGCCCTGTTTACACGAGGCGCTTTCCAACGCGCGTTAGCAAACGCTGCGTTAGAAACTACCGCTCACACGAGGCGCTTTCAAACGCGGCGTTAACGCGACGCTTGCGTTTGTGCGTGCATATGTGTGTGCCAAACAATGCACTGAATGCAGAGACGGCAACAGACAGTTTCAACCCAGGATGGATTCTAGAAGAGGTAAAGCATAAAGTGCTTGGATCTTGCATCGCCGTTTGAAGCGGGCGCAAGCGGCGAGAAAGAAGATACTGGGTTCATCCAATTTTACAAGACAGACTTACCCATGGCATGTATACAACCTTGTACCCGAGTTTAAGAGAACATGAAGACAAGTTTTTTCAACTATTTTAGAATGTCAGTGAAATCATTCGATGAGCTGCTAATGTCAGGGGGAAAGGGGGAGAAAGCCATGTTGCTGCTCAGATGTAGTATACAAGTTGAAATAGTTGTTAAAAAAATAAATAATAAAAGTTATTCTGTTAACTTAACCATAGCTTGTTTCTCCTTAACCTCTTCCTGAACTACAGAAGATATCTGCAATCTCTTCCCAGCATTTTTTTTTTTCAAATTCCTATCTTTATAGTACGGGGACTGCATATCCCATAAGGCTGGACGTTTTTCTATTTCATTAATGAGAAGGTCAGTGTCTATTGCCTCAAGTCTTTGCTCCGCCATGACTGCCAGTGATGGGACTGAAGAAGCTGCGTGTGCGTGTCATGTGATAAAAAAATTCCTCCACGTGGAGTAAACCCAGGGGTTGCCATAGTAACGCACATTCTCTTTCCTCATTAGTAGCAGCCCAGCCAATAAGAGAGCGCGCTGCTTTCAAAACGCGGCGGCGTTACCAGCTGTGTGTAACCGTTCCCATATGCTTCAATGTATCTCGAGCCGCTCGCCAAACGCGCGTTAGCAAGGGACCCAGACGTTAACGCGGCGTCAGTGCAAAACGCCGCGTCACGTGTGACCGGTTCCATAGACTACCATTGACTTTGCTAACGCCAGCGCTTTGCTAACGCGCGTTGGAAACTTGCCCTCGTATAAACAGGGCCTTAGTGTCAGCCGTCGTGCACCGTCCCCTGGGAACCCTAATTATTACAACCTCAGATTCCTGGTTAATCTCTTTAGCTGCTCTCTCTCTCTCTCTCTCTCTCTCTCTCTCTCTCTCTCTCTCTCTCTCTCTCTCTCTC